>NC_030851.1:26604674-26661337 GCF_000208745.1 Theobroma cacao
TTTTTAAACATGGACCAATTAAAAGGTGACAAGTGTCAAGCTTTAATATTATTTTAATTGCCTATATAAACTCACTTAAAACCTTCACATTCACACTCTTATGGTCGGCCAAGCAAGGGAACAAAGAGAAAAAGAGAAGAACAAACCCTAGGAAAGAAAAATTCAAGAGAAATTGTTGGATTTCAAGGAATCAAGCAAGTAAATGTAAGATTTTTTAATTTTAGCTTGTGATCTACCTTTCCCATGCATTCTTTTCATTCTCCATGGCTGAAATTCAAGTTTTCAAGAAGGAACCTTTGCTGGCCAAATCTAGATAGAGAAGTTTTAGTGATGAATTTTGCTAGATTTCATAATATCCTAGTGTTTTTAGTCATTTTGTGATGTTTGGAAGGAAAAACAAGCAAGAAAATCACATGTCCTTCAACCACCCTCATTTGGCCGAATTTTTCCATAGGGCATGTTGATGATGGATTTGGTTATAAATCATGTTGTTTAGTTAGGAATTGATGATTTATGGTATCAGATATCGAAATCAGAATGAATTTTGATTACGGTGAATTAAGTCACAATTAAGCTCATTGAGGTACTTTAGTGTATTTGGAATATTGGAAGTGTAATGAAGATATTTGGAGTTGAATTGGATGTTTTGGCTAATTAAACAAGACATAGTGCAAGTTAGGTCAAATGCTAATTCAGTCCGATCATAATTGAACCCATGTAGAACATCGTCTTTAAGTGATTATTCGGACAATTCTCATTCAATGTCATGCATTCATATAGAGCCTGAAATAGTTTTATAACAGTTTGGCACAAATGTATTAAATTATGTGTCGTGTATTATGTATAGGTGGTGAGCCCTCTGACAAGGGTAAAGATATTGTGCCCGAGGACCAAGAATAGGAGTACTTCAAACTCCTACTATTGTGAGTAATAGACTTTCATCTTAACTATCTAAAGTTGTTTCTACTCGTTTTTATGTTTTAAAGAATAATGAGTTTAAATGGTAAATTATTACATTTTAAAACATAAGTGTTGGTTAAATGAAATGAGTTTTATAACTTGTTTTTAGACTGAATACTGGTGTTGGAAATTGAGTCAATGGAGACTATATACTCGTGTTTTGATATATGGTTTGAATTGGTGGCTTATGACAATGTGATGGCATGAATGGTTGGATTTGTGTTTTGTGTCGAATATATATAAACTGTTTTGTTTTGTCGTGACACAGGCTGGGTAATATCATATTAGCCATGTCATATTGCCAAAATTTTTATTGATTTGGTGGGATAATTGATTAGCTTACTGCAGTGGATGAATTTTTGTGGACCAACCTATTAAAGGGGCATGGTAAACTCCGTTATATTTTACCTTAGTATGAGAGGTGTGGAGGGTATCTCTTAAGGTATATTTAGAGTTCACTTCACACCGAACCACCACGTGAGGGTGAAACTCAGCCAACACCAAGCAACGGCTATGTTTTTAAACGTAAAAACATATTTTATGTGTATATATCGTTTTAACAGCCTTGACGGACTTGGGGATGCCCGGACCAAGGTGTCCCCGAGTATGAATTTTGGCACAAGCCAAGTTTTTAAGAGAATCATAAGCCTTGATGATTATTTTGATGAAATGCAATTGTTTTATATGAATTGAAATGAGTTTTGGAATGTTATGAATTATATTATGATTGGATGATTTAACTGTCTCCATTTACTTGGCTTTAAATGTTATAGATGAACTTTTGCTTACTCACTGGGTTTATAAAACTCACGCCTTCTTCTCACCCATTTTAGGCTTAGGATAATCTCTAGATAGCTGATTTCGTCGAGGATTTACTTTAGGATTTACATCCTTAGAAATCAAAGGTCTACCTTCTTGTACCTATTTGTTTATTTTGGAGGCCCACATGTCATTATAGAATATTTTGTATACCTGGCTGCGTGTGCCACTGTATGTATGAATTTATTTCGCTTTTACGCTATAAAAATTA
The DNA here is from genome assembly GCF_000208745.1 of Theobroma cacao. NCBI lineage: Eukaryota > Viridiplantae > Streptophyta > Magnoliopsida > Malvales > Malvaceae > Theobroma > Theobroma cacao. The sequence continues at coordinate 26,606,665 of NC_030851.1, forward strand.
TTTATGCAGAGTTCTATAAATATTGTTTTATAAGAAAGTGAAATATTTTATTTAATATTTTTATTTAGTTTGATTAGCCAAAATTTTATTTTAAATGGATGAATTAGATTACTAAAGTTATTTTTAAATAAAAAAATGTATAGTTTTCGATTGTATGCTGTATTTTTACCAAGTTTTAAAATTTTCGAGTAAAAATGACCAAAATACCCCTATGTGGTAGAAATTAGTTTTTGTTTGTTTTGACTTAAAAATAGTTTATTTTCCCTTAAAACATGATATTTAGTAACTATTGCTGACAGGGGAGATGTAAAATTGATGCGAGAGCCTTGCGAGTTTTTAGTTAACATTCCGAGTAATGAATGTCTATCGAGACATCGCGGCAGATGTCATGGGCTCGAAGGGAGTACTGGGTCATGACATATCTAAGTGATTCCCAATCAAAAGGATCTAAGTATCTTCATACTCTAATTCTTACTTCAATGACCAAGATAAAAATGCCATAATTGAGATCATATGCAATCAATTTTCTTGACATTTATATTGAGCATTGACTTACTACTATTGTTTTGTGCTTTATGTCATTACGCATTCAACATCTAGTATTGAATACTTATAATATTAATACAACAGTAGTAACTTCTAGCTCAGTCATAAACTTTGGCAAAGTAGAAGCTTCTATAAGCTTCCTCTTCTTTAGCTCTGTCAAGGAAATATATATATATATATATATATTTATAGTCACTCTTTTGTCCATCTTTACCATAAAGATGTTTGAAAACATTTCCCAGTTAGTGCCATTATCGTGGTTGTCTTCCCAATTCATAATTAAGGCAGTATAAATTCCATCTCATGGAAGCACACTCTTAATTATGAATTGTATTTGGTAGAGATCGTGGAATGAACAACCTTTCGCTTGAGAACATTTCCCAAGTCCTGGTACCTTTAAAAAGGGTTTGGTCTAGTGAACTTGATTTGCATCCAAGATGCACCACAGTGACATATTATTAGCCATGTATATAAATTATGTCTAAATATATAAAATAAAGCAATACATAAATATCATGCATAAACTATTTAAAACAAGGTTTTAAAATTTTAAATAGTTCTCCCACTATTTTTTACAAGATGATAACCTTCCATATCACCTCGAGAGATCTCTACTAGGATTCTCTTAGTGGGCTAGGATCCCATCCATCAAGTCATGGCCTTAAGTGTGCTCAACATACTATGATCGGTGGATTAGGTAGGTAACTGAGCTTACCAATTGTATCTCTATACAACTCCTAGATCAGCTAGGTGACAACACATTGCCTAAACATATCATATATATTTTGCCTAGCCTTTGCCTTTAGTTTCATAATAATCAAGTTTCCAAGCATTTGGATTTTATGAAACTAGTTGAGTAAGACCCACCAATAGCTCAAACATACTCGTGTAAAAGTGGACCTTGACTGTGCTCAACAAGTCTCCGATTAAAAGAGCAGCCAGGTTATCTTGCTATATGGTGGAAGGCAACTTGCTCATGCATGGCATGTGACTCAATATATAATGAAGGATTTTGTTTTGCCTTTATTAGGGTCTCATCTTTGCATGCATAGCATTTATTAAATATCATAAAATAAATCTATCACATGCATGCACACTACGTTGCATTGCATAGCATTTATTAAATTGCATAAAATAAATCTATCACATGCAAACTACTTTGGATGATTATGGACTTTAACTATACTAATTTCCTTGAGCCATCAAAGGAAACTAGCTTGGTCAAACCTCAGGGATTACATATAAGAATCTTCAAAATTTTTCTTGTAATCTCCTTGTCCTTCTTGGCACCTTGGATCTCCATCGTCAATTTTTCTAAAATTCCATTCCTAATCTATCCTATTTCTAATTACATTTGAATGTAGAAACCTCAAGTTACATTCGAGGGGAGTAAGATAAGGAAAGAATTTTACAAACCGAAATAAAAAGATAAGGCAAGACACGCAGGTCCTATTTCAAAAATACAAAGAATATACATTCAACCATAGCATAATCATATTAGGCCTAAGTCCATAATCATCCACATATATTCATCAATATGAATAAAATTTAAAGACATGTCTCATTCAAATTGTTAATCATATGAGGTATTTAAGATTGGCAATTTTCAACATTTGAATTTTGCCAATTTCAAATTTTCGGGTAACCATTTAATTCTATATATATGGAAACTTCTTTCATATATGGTAAGTATTACTAATCAAAATTAGTAATTTATCCATTCCTAATCTTCTTAGGATTAGAATTAAATTTTTATTACAAATTACAAATTAAAACATTTTTAATTTGTGCTCCTAAACATTTTACACAACCTATTATTAATCTCATTTAATTAAAGATTGAATGTCTATTATTACCTAATCTTATTAGGAAATAACTTAGACAATTTAATCTTTAAATTTAATGTCAAATTAGAATTATCTTCTTGTAAGAAGTCAATTCAAAATAAAATTTGTCTATAAATATTAAGACTCCCATTACTCCTAGGAATCTAATTCCTAAATTAATGTAGTCTTAAATTATTTAAATTTTGACACCCTTAAATTAAGGAATCACATTCCATAATTTATGAAATAAATTATCAATCTTTACAGAACATATTCCATAAATATTTAATTGGCTAATGAAGATATTTTAACTTCCATAATTTTAGAAATCACATTTCTTTATTTGTGGATGTTAATGTATCATCTTTGACATGCTTAATTTTAGGAATCATATTCCTTAAATTAAATGTTTCAAAAAATCAGCATAATTATGGAACCAATTCCATAACTTATCCTCAGCCAATTAACTAATTTAATTGATCATTTATTGGTGTAAAATTTTGACAAATTCTATGTCTTAACCAAGACAGTGTCCTGCTGCAGACAGCAGCAGACATGTCCTAATTACGTGGCATTATGGTGCTGTATCTTTAGAAATTTAATTCCAATAAAATTTATCATGATAGATAACTCATGTAAATATTCCAGAATAAATTTTTAGGATTTTAGGAGGTGATTTGGCTATTCAAAAAATTCAAAAACCGTGACCTTTATCTGCAGGAGGCAGAATTGGTTTTTGAGACTTTTTGAAATTCTTTGTGACTAAAACTTAGGAATTTGGTTCCTAATAAAATTTATCCTAATAGCTAACTCATGGAACTATTCCAGAATAAATTTTCAGGATTTTAGGAGGTGTTTTTGGCTGTCAAAAAAATTCAAAACCGTGACCTTTATCTGCAGAGGCAGTTTCGGTTTGTCTTTCTTTTGAATCTATTTGGTGGCATAAAATCAGGAATTTAATTCCCAATTAAATTTTCCTTGATAGACAGCTTATGTAACAATTCCATAGTAATTTTCCAGGATTTTACCAAACGTTTTTAGCTGTCAAAAAAATTCAAAACCGTGACTTGCTGCTGCAGAGGCAGCAACAGTTTTGACTCCACCAACTCAGTTTTTGAAGGCTTAATTCTAGGGATTTAAATCCTTAAAATTCTTGGCAACAATTGGATAATTTATGGAACCTTTCCATAAAAAAATCCTCAGCCAATTGGTGCAACTAATTGCACAAATTTAGGCCTTTATTGGTTGCCAAGCCAAACAGAACCATGACTGTCACTGTTGCAAACAGCAGCTGTTTTAGCCATGTTTTGGTAACTTTACCTCCACCATTAGCCACACATAATCACCCATCTTGGAACATTTCCAATGTGTATTGATCCATTAATTTTTCTGCATTTTATGAAGCATTTAAGCCTCACTTTTATGGCTGAAAATGGACCAATACCATGGCTGGACAGAATCGAATTCTACCATTTAAATCACACCATAATGTCATGAGATCGAATCTTTATTTGCTAAATTAATTTGTGCATCTCATGCACATGTTAATCTGAAAGATTTTGACATTAAAATGAGATTAATATTATGAAAAATAAATTTTAAAATTTACAATTAAAATCTATCTAGAAATCGAAATAACTAGAACAAATTGTGAAATTTTAAAACTTACTATTTGTGTAGAATAAAACCCTAACATCTCATATTCCTTTTCAACAAGGCATTAACAATAATAGACATTAAAATGTGTTAAAATCGAATCAAGGAAGGCTCTGATACCACTGATGGGTTTGACTATGGATGGCATGCTCAAAATACGCAGCAGAAAGAAAGTTACAAATTTTATAACTAAACAACAAAACATGCCTCCACCCATGGATCACCTTGGTGATATTTAACACATAAAAGCACAAAATAAATTATTATTTAGAAAGTTACCTTGCCATGTAATTTCGTAATCATGATGGCACTTTCCGAAGCAATCTCGCGAGCACCACAAGGAGGAAAAACCCTAGCCAATCAAGTGCTTGGCCTCCAATGGTAATACACACGATTGCACTTGAACTGTCAACAAAGGAAGGAGTTTTTAACTATACTTTGTGCTAGCAAAGAGGATAACAATTGCCCTTTTTCTTCTTTTTCACAATCTTAGCCAAACCCTTCTTGAAAAGCAAGCAATTTTCTCTTTCACACAAAGGGAGTGGGGGCAAAGAAAGAAAACGTTTTTCTTTTTTCTGACAAAAACTACATTTTCTTCAATTGTGAAAAACTCTCATAAGGAAAATAGTTAAAAGGTGATTTATATAGTTAGGTTAAAACAACTTCAATTTTGCAATTAAGCCCTCAATATTATAACACATTATAAAATTGAGCCCATTACTTAATTAAACTCTTTTAATTAAGTCCTTGAAAATTAAAATCAAAATTAATTTCCTTTATATTTTGCAATCAAGGCCTTATAGTTATAACTATTTATAATTATGTCAAAAACTTAATTAAACTCTTTTAATTAAGTTTATAGAAGTTAATTACCTAGCATGTGATTTAAGTCTAACTTAAATCGTCACTCTTCTAATTTAATTCAAATGCAATCACTGTGTGTGACCCATTAGGTTCCCAACATATTGGCAATGGAATTGATTAATGACTTAATTGATTAATATAAATTTCAATCAATTAATTTATAATCAATTCCATAGACCAAGATTGGCATTTAGCAATGCATCATGGCCGCCCAATTGTTGAGATAGTCAAAGGGTTCTTTGACAACCTTTTAGTGTACAGTCATCAGTGTAATTCATTCCCTCATCATATATCCCGAAGATGATAAGAGCTTGGTACAGTGTCTACTCTTATTGACCTCCATATTGGTTCCTACAATTATAGCATTAGCTTTATAGAGAGTTATGAAACCTTTTTCATAATCTTTATGTCACCTTGGCCAAGGACTTCAATAAGCTAATGTTAACCAAGAATTGATGGGATATGTCCTCTTAAACACTTAAGGTGATGATTCCTATCTTAATCACTCATTTGCCTTCACATGCTTCATACTATACCCAAAAGCATCCTGTTTTTGCATCCTTGGTTAGGCACCCATAGGGATGAAATCAAACTATAGCACTCCACACATAAGACAGCCTAGTGTCTCAAGTCTAGGGAGTATTTACACAACTAACACATGAGAAGTGTTGCATAGACACTAGAGTGTATTACCAAATGCGCTTCTCATGGAGGGTCATGTTCAATGAACTTCCTCTTCTAGGCAAGCACCTATATTCTAGTTCCAAGTATCTCTATACTGCAATCTATGAGATCGATTGCTTACTTCCAAAGTAAAGAACATAGAATATACCAATCTTTAAACATCATTGATGTCCAATCTCAATGATACATTGACCAGGAACATTTTGAGATTATGCTTTGATGCATAGGAATCTCATAACTGCAACCCATTACAATTTCCTTGCAAGGCATATTAATCTCATGGACTTCATCCAATTAGACTTTTAACTCATTATAATTAATGTCTTATTGATGAAAGAAAACCTCTAATCATTCAACATGAATGATACTATTGCATGATTGGAATCAAGCCTCAACCAATCCCAATTGGCTGTAGGGCTTATCCCAAAATATGCATCAAGGCAACTTAAAAAGCATGAGCAAAATTACCCCGCACATGATTCGAAGATGGCGGCAATCGTGTTTGCCTTAAAGATTTGGAGACATTATTTGTATGGTGAGACTTACGAGATATATACAGAGCACAAGAGCTTAAAGTATATATTTCAGCAGAGGGATCTTAACTTGCAACAACGCAAGTGGATGGAGTTGCTTAAGGATTATGACTGCACCATTCTCTATCATCCCGATAAGGCTAATGTAGTGGTGGATGCCTTAAGTCGAAAGTCGATGGGGAGTCTGGCACATATATCAGTAGATAAGAGATCCTTGATTCGGGATATGCAAGGTTTAGAAGATATGGGTGTGCATTTTGAAGTTTCAGAGACAAATGCATTGTTAGCACATTTTAAAGTTAAACCTATTTTAATAGATCGGATTAAAGAAGCATAAAGTAAAGATGAGTTCATAGCCAATGCCTTAGAGGACCCCTAGGGAGGGAAAGGAAAAATGTTTACTAAAGGCACAGATGGAGTAATGAGGTATGGAACCATACTTTATGTGCCTGATAGTGATGGATTGAGGGGAGAAATATTAGAGGAGGTGCATATGGCAGTGTACGTGGTACACCCAGGAGCTACAAAGATGTACCAAGATTTGAGAGAGGTATATTGGTGGGAAGGACTTAAGAAAGATGTAGCTGAGTTTGTTTCTAAGTGCCTGGTTTGTCAGTAGGTTAAAGCAGAGCATCAAAGGCCCGCGTGCTATTACAACCATTACTGGTGCCCGAATGGAAGTGGGAGCATGTTGCAATGGACTTTGTAATGGGCTTACCTCGAACTAGTGGGGGTTAGGACTCGATTTAGATCATAGTAGATCGGTTAATGAAGTCAACTCATTTTCTTTCGATTAAGACTACTTACAAGGTTCCTTAGTATGCTTTAGTTTATGTGGATGAAATAGTACGACTGCATGGTATTCCCATTTCTATAGTATCTGACGGAGGGACACAGTTCACCAGTAGGTTCTAGGGAAAGTTGTAGGAAGCTTTGGGCACTAAGTTGGATTTTAGCACAACTTTCCACCCTTAGACTGATGGGCAGTCTGAACTAACAATACAGACATTGGAGGATATGTTGAAGGCATGTGTAATAGACCTTGGGGTTAAATGGGATCGATATTTACCCTTAGTGGAGTTTGCTTACAATAATAACTTCCAAGCTAGCATCCAAATGGCACCATTTAAGGCATTATATGGACAGAGGTGCAGGTCACCCATTAAGTGGCTAGAGGTGGGAGAAAGGAAACTCTTGGGGCCAAAGTTGGTGCAAGATGCCACCGAGAAGATACGTATGATTCGACAGAAGATGTTATCAGCACAAAGTAGACAAAAGTCATACATTGATAACAGATGAAGAAACTTAGAATTTCAAGTGGGAGATCATGTATTTTTTAAGGTCTCACCCACAAAAGGGTAATGAGGTTCGAGAAGAAAGAAAAATTAAGTACTCGGTATGTAGGCCCTTTCGAGATCTTAGAAAAGGTTGGAGCAGTAGCATACCGTTTGGCACTACCGCCAGATCTCTCGAATATCCATCCGGTGTTTCATGTGTCAATGCTTAGGAAGTATAACTCGGACCCATCACATGTAATACGATATGAAACCATCCAATTGAGGGATGATTTAACTTATAAGGATCAACCGGTGGCTATCCTTGATAGGCAAGTCAAAAAGCTCCGTTCAAAGGATGTAACCTTAGTGAAAGTGTTATGGCGAAACCACACCAATGAAGAAGTAACATGGGAAGTTGAAGAGGAAATGCGAACAAAGTAACCTCACCTCTTTAATAAGTAGAGGTACGCTACTTTATAGTTAAATTTAAATTCGAGGATCGAATTTCTTTTAATGGGGGAGAATGTGAAACCTTCACCTCTATAGACCCATAAATAGAAGTAGACTCGATAACATGTATTAGGGGTAATTTCATCATTTCTCATGGTAAGCTCCTGGAAGTAGCTTTTTAATATTATTAAGGTCAAAGTAGACTTAAGGAATAGATGAATGATGGTAAAATGAATGAAGATAGAAATACTAATAATTTCCATAGTATGGGTAAAATGGTCATTTTTCAGCTCAAGTTTAAATTTTTACATTTTCGTGAACTCGAATATTTCTAGACTATTATGGACTTTGTCTCAGTTTCAAAGACGTAAAAAGATTGTATAAAGGTAAGAGGAAGACAAAGTGACCTTGTTAAGGGCATTTTGGTAATTTATGTGAGAAATTGGATAAACTTTAGGCATAAATATCTAACTCTCCAGCAGCTTCTTCTCATTTTTCTAGCAACTTTTCTTCTTCCTTCCATCCTTCTCTCCATTTCATGTTTCTTTGCACCTTCCATGGAAACCTCTCTTGAAACCTCTATAACTTTCCCAAATTCACTCCATTTCTCATGTTTTTCTACACCTTTTCATAGGGTTTTCATGCTCTTCCACTTCTACACCTCAAGAACCCTCAAAAGCTTCTCCTTAATACTTTCTCTCACTAGTTGGACGTTCTAGAGAGAGAAAAAGAGATTTTTCACAATAGTTTGAAAGCTTTTGAAAAGGAATTCAACTACAAAGAAACCCTAAGGTGAGTACTGAGTTAGGGTTTATTTCTAATTTGTTGATGAAGGTCAATAATTTGATTTGTGGGCTATTTTATTGTGGAGAGTTGTTTATTTATTCCTACTGTGACTAGAGTAATACGAATAAATGGCTAGTCAAATAGCAATTGGAAACTAGTTAGGAAAAACTCGTAAAGTTTGAATTAGAAAATAGTTTTTGGGGTAACATTTATGTAAATTGAGTTGGTTGTGATATTATTGTGTGTGATAGGTTCCAACAAGGCCCCACACCTTCACTCGGAGCATTAGTCGAAGTTGGAGTCGATCCAAAAGTATTAACAAAAACAAGTGACTGCACTTGCATTAAAATGTTTTGGGTAAATGTATATATGTTTGAATGAATCACTTGAAATATTTTAATTGATTTTTTTTCAAAATGCATACAAGAACAAGCCCTTGATGAAACTTTTTTTTTTTGTGTTGTGCTGTCAAATGTGATTGTGATGAATCCATGTACTCCTTTATTATGTTGATATAAACATATATGTGTTGTGCATTGAGAGGTGATATTGTGTAATAAATATAGTTGTGCATGGGCGCGATGTGAGGGAGCACATGCCGGTAATGATGGGTGTGGGAGTATGGATGATGATATTGCCTATGTGCGATGTGGGGGATGCACACAATGGTATTAGCTGTGCACCATGTGGGGGATGCACACGATGACTCCGGTTACGTGTGGTGTGGGAGTGCACACAAGCTGGGTGAGGCAATGGTGGTGTATATGCTTATATATATTTACTATATAGATAGGTTTGGAATTAACATGTGATTGCATTGACTGTTGAAACTTGATTATTGTCAAATGTGTTTAAGCTAATTTTCATTGCAATAGGATTTGACTTGTAAAGCAGTGAAAATTTACCCTAACTTCATCCAGCCAGATTCTCGTTGCAGCGAAAATGAATCTTGCTGCAGCTAGAAAGTCTCAGGTTGGGGCAGGGTGTGCACTGGCTCTGTTTCTGCTACAGCGAGAAACTCTTGGGTCATTCAAAATTTTGGTCCGAATTTCATTGCAGCGAGAAACCCTCTGTTTTGGTTGTCTTGCGTCGACATTTGCTGAAATTTTCATTCTTTTCAACTTCATAGTTTATCATGGATTTTAAATGCTAAGGAATTAAATAATCAAGGGATGAATTAAGAGTCTTTACAAGAAAGTAAACTAAATTGCATTGTTTATAACTAAAGTGCATCATGCTTTCAAAATCTCTTCATATCGTTGCTTATTCCCTTCTTATGTTCACCCACTGAGTTTATACTCATTATTTTCAACTTCATGTTTTCAGATCAGGAGGTAGTTAGAACCTAGGTTGAGGTGTCCACGTAGATTCGTCTCCTTTGTAGGTATCTCAGCATTCAATAGCTGTACCTTTGCCAAGGCCACTCCACTGAAAGTTGAGTGTCTTTTTGTTGTGTATAGATAAACGTGATGTAAATTACTAAGATATTTGTCTTAGACAATATATGTATATTTTGATTGGTAATGTCATTATGAGTTGGCAATGGTTAACATTATTTTGGGTTAATATAAATGCAAGTATTTGATTACTGTAGCACATTATTAAAGTACTTGTAGGTTGGAATTATGAAATGTGACTTTGGGAACATTTGATAGAATGATGAACATGTTATATAAATAGGCTTGCTTGGGCTTAGTGGGCTATGCCCATTAGGTCCATGTGCCAGTCATGGCCCAAAAATTGCATTGTGACATCTTCACTAGCAAGAGAATTGATTAATGCAAGTTCAATAGCTACACTGATTTTGAAAGTATTTTAAGATAGACCTAATTCCTTCTGTCTTAGTAAATTTTGTTCTCTAATTCATCATTTTTATCTAGACTTATTGTCATATTACTTGTTGATTTCATTCCAAGCATGAAATTGGGTTTCAGTATAAGCAAAAAATATCACAACACTCTTTATTGTAAAGGCGATACTACCATGAAGCAATAGTTGGTCTATGAGGATTTGAGCCTTCTTGAAGAATTATAGCAGGAGGACATGTTATGATGAGCCCTGCAGCCAATTAGGATTGGTTAAGGCTTGATTCCAATTATGCAACAATATCATTCATGTTGAATGATTAGAGGTTTTCCTTCATCAATAAGCCATCAATTATAATGAGTTATAAGTCTAATTTGATGAATTCCATGAGATTAATATGCCTTGCAAAGAAACTATAATGGGATGCAATTATGCGATCCCTATGCATCAAAGCATAATCTCAAAATGTTCCTGGTCAATGTATCATTAAAATTGGACATCAATGATGCTTAGAGACTGGTATATTCTATGTTTCTGACTTTAGAAGTAAGCAATCAATCTCATAGATTAAAGTATAGAGCTACTTGGAACTAGAATATAGGTGTTTGCCTACGAGAGCAAGTTCACTGAACATGACCCGCCATGAGAAGTGCATTTGGTAATACACTCTAGTGTCTATGCAACACTTTTCATGTGTCAGTTGTGTAAATACTCCTTAGACTTGAGACACTAGGTTGTCTTGTGTGTGGAGTTCTATGCTTTGATTTCATCCTTAGAGGTGCCTAACCAAGGATGCCAAAACAAGATGCTTTTAAGTATAATATGAAGCATGTGAAGGCGAATGAGTGGTCAAGATAGGAATCATTACCTCAAGTATTTTAGAAGATATATCCTATCAGTTCTTGTTTAACATTAGCTTATTGAAGTCCTTGGCCAAGGTGACTGTCACAGCCCAAAACCCGAGCCATGACCGGTGCATGGGCCTAATGGGCACATCCCGCTAAGCCCAAGCAAGCCTCTTTATGAAATCTTGTTCATCATTTCCTTACGTCACCATTCCTAAACCACAAATCTTGATTCTCAACTATGCGTATTTTAGTAACATACATGACAACTAAATATTTATATTTGTATTAACCCAAAATATTGTCATTCATTCATTGCCATCTCATAATGGCGTCATCAATCCAAATATACATCTATTGTTTGTAACCTAAATCTTATCGATTTACATCGAGTATATATATATACATACAAAAGACTTCTGACGACCAGCGGAGTGACCTTGGGTGAGCGTACAGCTACTGAATGCCAAAATACCTACAAAAGGGTGAATGCACGTGAACGCCTCAACTTAGGTCCCAACAGTCTCTGAGTCTGAAAACATGAAATTTAAAAGAAAGAGTATAAACTTAGTGAGTGAACATAAGAAGGGAACAAGCATTAATACGGGAAGTTTTAGAAAACATGATGCACTATGTTTAAAACAATGCAATTTAGCTCAATTTCTTGTTAAAACCCCTTAATTCAACTCTTGATCATTTAATGCCTTAGTATTGAAAAAATCCATGATCAATAAAGAAGTTAAAGAGTGAAAGTATAGCAGAGTTCAAGCAAGGCAAGCATAGCAGAACGAATCTCGCTGCAGCAAAAAGGCATACGCTGTAGCGAGAATGAATTTTTGCTGCAGCAAATTTTAGGGCAAAATTTTGAACCAACAACCTGAGAGTTTCTCACAGCAACAAGAATGCATTTTCACTGCAACAAAAATCCGGGTAACATTTTTTTACCTAACCACCCGAGAGTTTCTCGCTCCAGCGAGAAAGCATTTTTGCTGCAGTGAAAACCTGAGCCGTGAAATTCCCCAGCACCCGAGAGTTTCTCGCTTCAACGAGAATGAATTTCGCTACAACGAGAAATAGGGAAATTAAGTTAGAAGAATTTTTGTCATAATAAAAATCCAGTTTTGCTACAATGCAATTCAATTTGGAAGCATTTAACAATTTCAATATTCAATATTCAATGCAAATATATATTAATTCCAAACCTTTCTATATAGCAAATATATATACATATATAAACACATATACCACCACCGCCTCACCCAGCTCATGTGCACTCCCACACCGCACACAGCCAAAGTCATCATGTGCACCCCCACATCGCACATAGCTAATGCCACTATGTGCTCCCCCACATCACGCACAGGCAATATCATCATTCACACTCCCGCACCGCGTCATCACCAGCATGTGCACTCCCACACTACACATTCGCAGTTATAATTATCACACAATATTAACTATCCATACACAACATATATATATATATCCACATAATATAGGAGCACAAGGATTCATCATATTACACATTCACAACATACAACGTTTCATCAAGGGCTTGTTCTCATGCAATTTTAAAGAAAAACCAATAAAATACTTCAAGTGATTCAATCAAGCACATAATTATTTATTCCAAAACATTTTTAATCCAAGTTCACTCACATGTCTTTCTTAATGCTTGTGGATCTACTCCAACTTCTGCTAATGCTCCATATGGAGGTGTGAGGCCTCGTTGGAACCTATCACACACAATAGCATCACAATCAACTCAATTCACATAACTATAAATGCTAAAGGCTATCTCTTAAATCATGTTCTACTAGCTATTCCTAACTAGCTTCCAATTACCATTAAGTGGCTATTTATTTTCACTATTCTAGTCACACTAAAGATGAATAAACAACCTCAACTACGAAACACTCACAAATCTAGCCACTATCCATTCTCAACAACTCAAAAATCAACTCAATTTCATTACTCACCTTCGTAGATTTGTAATTCAATTCCTTCTCAAAATTTCTCAACTATTATAGAAAGTCTCTCCTTCTCTCTCTAAAACACCTAGCTAGTGAGAGAAGGTATTAAGGTAAGACTTTTGAGGGTTTTAAGGTGAAAGAGTAAAAGAGCACAAATTACTTTGTGAAAAGGTGCACAAAAGCATGAAAATTAGGGTTTAACTTTAAAAAGTTATGGAGGTTTTTAAGGAGGCTTCCATGGAAGATATAGAATGTGAAATGGAGAGAAGAGATGGGAAGAAGAAAAAGAAGCTGCTGGAAATTTTTTATATTTATCCTATAGTTGACTAAAGTTCCTTTTATTTACAAAAATGCCATTCAATAGTTGACTTTGCCTTCTTCTTTCACCTAGTTCAAACTTTTTACTCTTTTGACACTAAGAAAAAGTCCATAATAGATTAAAAGTACTCAGGTTCATAAAAACTTAAAATTTTAGACCTGACGCTCAAAATGACCATTTTGCCCATACCATGAAAATCATCATTATTTCAATTTTCTTCGTTTATTTCATTATTATATACATCATTCATTTATTCCTTATGCCTACTTAGGCGTTACTAATATTAGAAAACCCACTTCTAAGAGCTCACTAAGGGAAATGATGAAATTACCTGTAGTTTGTGTTATCGCGTCTACTTTTAGTTACGTGTCTGTGGAGGTCAAGGTTTCACAGTAACATGGAGATTATGAAAAAGGTTTCACAACTCTCTATAAAGCTAATGCTATAACTATAGGAATGAATTGTGAAACCTTAACCTTCATAGACACGTAATTAGAAGTAGACACGATAACACGGATCAAGGGTAATTTCGTCATTTCTCATGGTGAGCTCCTGAAAGTAGCTTTCTAATGTTATTAAGTCCAAAGTAGGCCTAAGGAATAGATGAATGATCGTAAAATGAATGAAGAAGATAGAAATACTGATAATTTTCATAGTAGGGGCAAAATGTCATTTTTCATCTCGAGTTTAAATTTTTACGTTTTTATGCACCCGATTATTCCTAGACTATTATAAACTTTGTCTCAGTGTCAAAGAAGTAAAAAGATTGCATAAAGGTAAGGGGAAGACAAAGTAACCTTGTTAAGGGTATTTTGGTAATTTATTTGAAAAATTGGATAAAACTTTAGGCATAAATATCTAACTCTCCAGCAGCTTCTTCTCATTTTTCCAGTAGCTCTTCTTCTTCCTTCCATCCTTCTCTCCATTTCATGTTTCTTTGCACCTTCCATGGAAACCTCCCTTGAAACCTTTATAAGCTTCCCAAATTAGCTCCATTTCTCATGTTTTTCTACACCTTTTCATAGGGTTCTCATGCTCTTCTACTTCTACACCTCAAGAACCCTTAAAAGCCTTTCCTTAATATTTTCTCTCACTAGTTGGACATTTTAGAGAGAGAAAAAGAGATTTTTCACAATAGTATGAAAGCTTTTAAAAAGGAATTCAACTACAAAGAAACCCTAAGGTGAGTAATAAGTTTGGGTTTATTTCCAATCTATTGATAAAGGTCAATAATTTGATTTGGGGGCTATTTTATTATGGAGAGTTGTTTATTTATTTCTAATGTGACTAGAGTAATACAAATAAATGGCTAGTCAATAGGAAAAACTAGTAGAGCTTGACTTAGGAAATAGCTTTTAGCATTACATTTATGTAAATTGAGTTGGTTGTGATTGTCACAGCTCAATTTTCGGGCCATGACCGGCGTAAGGGCCCAATGGGCTCAGCGCACTAAGCCCAAGCAAGCCTATTTATATAATCTTATACATTAATCCACATTTTTTTAAAATCCAAAATTCGTAGTGTTCAAATATAGTTCCTTTGAAAACAATTCACAAAACCCAATCATACATTCATAATGGCATCAACAACCATTATATACATATATAGATTAACAAATGAATCTTAACATTTCACATCAAGTATTTATATACACATAATTAGACCTTGACCGTCAGCGGAGTGACTTTGGGCATGGTTGCTAACATCTAATGTCATGGTAAACCTATCGAGTAATGGATAGTGAGGAACACCTCGTCCTAGGATCCAATCACCTTTGACTTAGAAGAAAAAAAACCTAAATCATGAAGTTTAAAAACATGAGTATAAACTCAGTGAGTGAACATAAGAAGGGAACAAGCAACATTAAGGAAAGTTTAGAAATCATGATGCACTTGAGTTCAAAAACAATGCAACTTAGTTCAAGTTCTTATTAAAAATCCCTCCATTTAACCCCTGGTTATTAAATCATTTAATGATGAAGGAACCATATTCAGCATGAAATTGGAAAGAGAGGAAATTTCCAGCAATCATCTAAGCAAGGCAGTATAAACAGAATGTTTCTCGTTGTAATAAAATCAATTCACAAGTAAATGGGAAATTTTCAACATTCATCATGCCATATAATCACATATTATAATCATGATCTTTCTATTGCATATACATATACTTAAGCATATATCAATTAGTATACCACCACATCTCATCCAGCTCATGTGCATCCCCCCATATTGTGCACATGGCCAGACACCCCATCTCACCTAGCTCATGTGCATCCCTTCACAACATGCACATAGCCGAAGTCATTGTATTTCACCCAACTCATGTGCATCCCCCCACATCATGCACAGATAATGCCATCCTATATATCCCCCCACATCGTGCACACGGGTAGTATCACCATCCATCTCCCTCACCACCGTCATCACCGACAAGTGCACACTCACCCCGCACATGCACAGTTGCAATTGTCACACAATGGTACCATTTATGACATAGTATATATATATATCAACATTATACAGAAACATATGAATTTATCACACTATCCATTTCATAACATAAAAACATTTCATAAAGGCTTGTTCCCGTGCAAGTTTTTTGAAGAAAAACCAATAAAACATTTTAAGGGATTCAATGAAACATAAATATGTATATCCCAAAACATTTTAATGCAAGTTCACTCACCTAACAAAACTAACACCGACAAAGTTGTAATCTAGGTAGTCCCAAAATACCATTAAAACCTATATTTATCAAGAAACCATAACAACCTCAATTAAGTCATAAATTTAAATCTAATAATTCTAATAAATTTACATTAGGTAACCTACCCTCTAACCTAACATTTAACCTAAATTTCTAGTCTATTTCTCAAACCCATCATATCAACTATTTCCAAATGTAAAGATTCTTTACCTTGTTGAGCTCGGAGGCATGAAAATCAACGAAAAACCTAATCTTTCCAAGAAAAATAATTTGAAGAAATTAGGAAATAAATCTGAAAATATAACCATAAGTTCGAAGATTCCAAAAGTTGGAAATATATACCTTTCAACCTCGAAAATGAAGATTTGAAGCCAAAAATCCAAGTGTTGTTGAAAGTGAATTAGAAATAGAAAATAGAGGAAAGAAAGAGAGATTTTTCTTTCTCTCTCCTTGAGTTTGGAAGTTCTGGAAATTGGGGTTAGAAGTTGTAACTTTGGTGGACATGGAGTTGGGAGAAGTAAGAAGCAAGAAGAGAAAGGAAATGAAAAGAAAACAATGAAAAAAAATTAACTTTCCATGGGAGAATGAGAGAATGGCGTTGGAAGCTTCAAGAATGAAGAAGAAATATCTTGCTGGAGGAGATAAGGATGGTTTTAGACTAATAAGAATGACAGTTAAAGCTTCCTTTGGAAGCTTTGACCAAACTTTGTACAAAATTATCGTTTTGCCCTCAAATTTCTTCCCTTTTTAATTTAGTCCTCCCAACACTCATTTAACTCCAATTTCCTTCTATTATCTTCTTCTACACATGTACAAACAAAGTATAAAGTTTGTACTCCAACGTGGTGTCTCGATAATATTTAAAATATTTATTTACCAGTGCTATTTTATTTAATAAAGACACACGAGCCCCATTAACATCATTTTTCTCCAAAATTTTCTCATTTCTCTTCTCCCTCATTTAGACTGACCATATACTCCTCCTTCATGGAAAATTTCGACACTAAATAAAATATTTATATTTTAATATTATTTTATTCCAAAAATTTCCTCATCTCTTTAGTACTCAAAATACCTTATTATGCCTCAATTCACTTTTGAATCACTTTTTATCTTTCAAATTCTTCTCTGATAAAAATATTATTATTTTATTATTATTTTCTCGCATGCAAAATATTTTATCCCAAACTATTCCTTTCATCTTTCATCACTTCTAAACATTATAATTAACCTCAATTGGCATCCGATAAGCTTTATTAGTCACCATATCAAAGTACGGGGCATTACAATCTCCCCCACTCAAATAAAATTCGTCCTCGAATTTTCCTTAACGTCGGGTTGTTAATCTCCCTCAATGATCTTATTCTATTTCCTTCTTTATAGGGAATTTTGATTTACGGACTTCATTACCTTCAATTTGACTAGAACACTTTACAAGATCAGGGTATGTATCTTATATCTATTATCATCTTTGAGTCAAAACCACGGTACCCTTCTCAATTATTCTTTCCTATCACTAAGATCCTCAGTATGCCTTTAATTCCGTCACTATCCTCAAACATATCTTTATTTTGATTCTTGTCAAACCTCCAGTCATTCATTTACCTCGTGTACCTCCAGTTCGACTAGAATGCTTCACTTATGTCTGTTATCATCTTTTAGAATCAAATTGATGGTAGCCTTCCCGATCATTATCTCTTATTTTAAGAAATTGAGTATGTCGTTATCCCCATCATTAAATTTGAACCATAACTCCATCTTAATCATACTGATTTCAATCACATTTTATACTTACTTATGTATACCAATCACCATCTTATTACTTCATTCCTTGTCAAACTTCTCGACATTCATTCATTCATCCTATCCTCATACACTATTATGTAGCTTACAGCATCATTAACATGCCATATTCACTCCTGTATGTATTCTCAATGTTAGGAGAGGTTAATGGCTTCAATTATTCCCACAAACTCATGTTTACCTTTAATTTCTATAGCTTCAATCTTCTTAATCGTATTAGTCCATCTTGTATGGCTTAACCACGTTATAGATTACATTTCCTTCGTATCATTTCTTTGACTTATTCTCCAAAATTTCTTATATCAACATAGCTCAACTTCTGATGGAATATTTTATCATTGTACTATCTATACAACTCATCAATTTTTGAGTTCAAATCTCAAATAACTTAGAACAATTCTTCACCTCAATTGGTCAAGTCATCAATTTCACATATACGTATGTACATGCATTTCCAAATGTCAACATTCCTCATTACGCATAGGGATCCATGTGTTCATGTACCTTGGACTACATCTCCCTTTATTCATCCCCATCCCTATCCAAGATTCAATATAATAATCCTCATAATGCATGTCAACATTCTTGTTATGCCTATGCATAACTTCATATCATTTATATCATTTTCCATTTATATGCTTGAGTTTCACGTACTATATATATCCTTGCATCTTAATGTCATTAATCACATCTCACTTGCTAAATCTCATTTGCATTAAATTGCAATCTAGTATTTGTATATGCTTTATAATCTCGTTGATCTTTCAAAGGTTTATCTTTATTGGATAATTGCATCTTATGCAATACCACAATCCCAAAAAGTTATCCTTATTTCTCAATTATTCTTCATACCTCTAACCTATGTATATTATATCCTTGTTGCATTTTGACTTTAATGAGTCACCTAAAACTTAGACTCATTCAAATCGTGCATGCCTCAAGCATTTCCGAATTCCAATTTCGATACTACATTAGGAAGTTTTCATTATCGAACTTCATTATCCAGATTATCTTCAATCATCCTTTGTTTTATTCTTCCATACTAATGTGACATCATTCTCTCTGGACCAATCTGCAGTTTGTACTTGAAACTTCAAGACTGGAAACAAAGTTCTCCTTAAGTACTTTTCAATGTCAATACGAATATCACTTTCAGCTTACGGCTTCCTCTTTAAAACCACATAACTTAATGCTTGCTTTCACAAGATCCCTAGCAGAACTCCTCTTGAGTATTTCCTTGGGAATACCTTTCGTAAACTTATGTCTCACCGCATGTGATCACTTAACCCGTGACTTAGCCGTTAGGCTCCGTAGCAAGTTTTTAAAAATCCCACATTTTACACTCGCCGTGTAGGATTGGTAATTCCTTCTCAACGATGTTTGTGCATTTCTGAAACACTTAATCTCTTATTTACTCCTTAACATCCTAAGCATATCGTCCTATAGACATGCACTCATTCTTAAAGATATATAAATACATACTCATCCAATCAATCCCCAATTCATCTTCAAAGATTTCTAGTGTGCCACACAATTGGCCTTGTGTTATTACTAACCCTTTTCATTTAGCAGAGTCAAGACAAGAATTACAAATTCTCATAACGATATTCTGGATAAACCCATTTGCTATACCACCTTTGTAATCCTTCATTCACGCTTTCATCACTTGGTATTGACATTCCTTACCCATATCTCATATATTCATCTAACTCTTCACTCACTTTTTCCTTAGCCTTTAACAAGGCTTAATCTCTCGTCTCCTTTATTTCTTAAGATTTGACTTTGGTCAACATATAATTCATCCTAATACTTCACATGGTATCTTATCTCAATGTAGCCATTTCAAGAATCTTTCAACTTCTCTTTTAATTTTATGATCATATACAAGGCAATAAAGAAACTTTTCAATTCATTCATGTAAACATTCTCCGGAACATTTAAAACTCCCAAATAACTAAGCTCAATGACCAATGACCATAATTCAGCTTGTAAACTCATTATCGTGCCACTCCCATCTTGCTCATGCATCCTAGACATGGGGTGTCCCTAATGTTACGGCGCTACACAGTCAGTACTGCAGCGTCGTGGCTGCTGAAAATTTCTTCCATGAATAAGTTCTTCCATCTTTAAAGTTACTACAGGGATCATGCTCAACCATTTGGCTTTCTTCCAGGCCTATCCCACAATTTTCATGACCATGCGTATCTTCTCTTTTGCTTATCATATGCACTAAGCCGAGTCAATATTTTTCAAACTCATTTTATCCTTTAACACTTATCTTCAACCAATAAGTCTCACCTTAGGACAATCTTGCCATATTGTGCATCAAATTCTCAATATATAATACCACACAAAATTATTCACCATTTATGACATTCCACAATTCCTTAACATTCACAATTCATTGTGTTTCTTATCTTGTAACTCAAATAGTTTTGTTGACTTTCAGTACAAATGGCCATAAAAATAGTTCATCTTTCTCCACGCTCTACATTCACAATCTTTATTAAATCAAGGATTCACTTCCTCCTATGTTCCATAATTTGCCTCCCTTAGCCTATATTTGTGCCCAATTATTACCTCATAATGTCATGACATCATTTTGTAATCCCCTCCATACTTAAATTACAATCCTTGACTTAATCACATCATCCATTCTAAGTGTCACCTATAGCATCATTGATTTCTCCCATATCCTTCTGAATTGTAACTACAATTGGGATTTCAATTTCCACCTTCCATGATTAACTGGCAATTATTTGTCAGGTTTCGTAGTTGTTTGTACCATTAATAACTTTCTACGTCGATCTCAAATAATTATCTAAGGCGACCAACCACACCACTAAGGTGAATATCCTCCCTCAATCATTATATTGCTAATCTATCTCTATCATATCGAAGGATTCCCATACGCATCAAGTCATTAAAACAGCTATTTCATAATCCATTTCAGTCATAACAAATAAAAGCCAGCTCTTAACTCCTTTATACAGGTAACTACTACTATTTCTTTTACACCGCATTTGCCTAAACTTAAAGTGGTACGAACTTCAACGAAAATATTAAGTGTCTTTAGGGTCCTAGTCGCCTTGATCCTAGCACATCAACGGATCCTCTTCCGGGTCCCCTTCTACTTCCTGAGATTTTCTCATTTTATCCTCAATCCACGCTTGTTGTATTCTCATGCATTCTTCTCTACTCACAGGCGCAGCACCTATTCCAGCACCAGGAGGAAAGTGTCAAACAGTAGATACTTTCCTAGGACAAATATTTCCCTTTGCAATTGCCTCTCTCATCTTTTTCCTATGCCATTCTTCAAACCTTTGCGAAAGGAAATTCTTTACGGCTTCCTGAATGTCAAAGTTGTCCTCACTTTCAAGGCTTTCACTACTTTCAAGACTTTCCTTATTACGAAACCATTCTTCCAATTCTAGTGAAATCCAGTTAATAGGAATTTAAGATGGTCCACCTTTTGGATACCTAGATCAGGGCGCCATTGGCTCCTAGCAGTGGAATCTAGTGATCCCTCACTAGTACTAAGAGGGGCATCAGGACTACCGTCTCTTCTAGACATGGCGCGTGCAACAGGCACACCTTCCAACCTATACATAACCAAGCATTGATTACTTATCCATTTATACATCATAATAACAGGTGGGTTTCTAATGAAATAGAGGTCCAAGTGGCCTCCCGTCCTTGACTTGCGTTGCGCACCCACAATCCAAGGACACGACTCTACACAGACTCCAACAACTCTGCTGACCATATAAGAATCCCTAAAACTCATTTAAACCTAGGGCTTTGATAGCACCTTTGTCACAGCCCAATTTTCAGGCCATGATCGGCGTAATGGCCTAATGGGCTCAGCCCACTAAGCCCAAGCAAGCCTATTTATATAATCTTACACACTGATCCACATTTCTTTAAAATCCAAAATTCGTAGTGTTCAAATATAGTTCCTTTGAAAACAACTCACAAAACCTAATCATACATTCATAATGGCATCAACAACCATTATATACATATATAGATTAACAAATGAATCTTAACATTTCACATCAAGTATTTATATATACATAATTGGACCTTGACCGTCAGCGGACTGACTTTGGGCACAGTTGCTAATATCTAATGTCATTGTAAACCTACCGAGCAATGGATAGTGAGGAACACCTCATCCTAGGATCCAATCACCTTTGACTCAGAAGAAAAAAATCTAAATCATGAAGTTTAAAAACATGAGTATAAACTCAATGAGTGAACATAGGAAGAGAACAAGCAACGTCAAGGAAAGTTTAGAAATCATGATGCACTTGAGTTCGAAAACAATGCAACTTAGTTCAAGTTCTTATTAAAAATCCCTCCATTTAACCTCTGGTTATTAAATCATTTAATGATGAAGGAACTATATTCAGCATGAAATTGGAAAGAGAGGAAATTTCCAGCAATCATCTAAGCAAGGTAGTATAAACAGAATGTTTCTCGCTGTAATAAAATCAATTCACAAGTAAATGGGAAATTTTCAACATTCATCATGCCATATAATCACATATTATAATCATGATCTTTCTATTGCATATACATATACTTAAGCATATATCAATTAGTATACCACCACATCTCATCCAGCTCATGTGCATCCCCCCACATCGTGTACATAGCTAGACACCCCATCCCACCCAGCTCATGTGCATCCCCCCACATCGTGCACATAGCCGAACATTCTATCTCACCCAACTCTAGTGCATCCCCCCACATCGTCCACATAACCGGAGTCATCGTGTCTCACCCAACTCATGTACATCCCCCCACATCATGCACATAACCGGAGTCATCGTGTGCATCCCCCTACATCGTGCACAGATAATGTTATCCTGTACATTCCCCCACATTGTGGACATGGGCAGTATAACCATCTATCTCCCTCACCACCGTCATCACCGACAAGTGCACACTCACCCCGCACATGCACAGTTGCATTTGTCACACAATGGTACCATTTATGACATAGTATATCTATATATCAACATTATACATAAACATATGAATTCATCACACTATCCATTTCATAACATAAAAACATTTCATAAAGGCTTGTTCCCGTGCAAGTTTTTTGAAGAAAAACCAATAAAACATTTTAGGGGATTCAATCAAACATAAATGTGTATATCCCAAAATATTTTAATGCAAGTTCACTCGCCGGACAAAACTAACACCGACAAAGTTCTAATCTAGGTAGTCCCGAAATACCATTAAAACCTATATTTATCAATAAACCATAACAACCTCAATTAAGTCATAAATTTAAATCTAATAATTCTAATAATTTACACTAGGTAATCTACCCTCTAACCTAACATTTAACCTAAATTTCTAGTCTAGACACGAGAGCCCCATTAACGTCATTTTCCTCTAAAAGTTTCTCATTCCTCTTCTCCCCCACTTAGATTGACCATATACTCCTCCTTCATGAAAAATTTTGACACTGAATAAAATATTAATATTTTTATATGATTTTATTAATAAAATATTATTTTATTCCAAAAATTTTCTCTTGTCTCCTTGGTACCCAAAATACCTTATTATGCCTCAATTCACTTTCGAATCACTTTTTATCTCTCAAATTCTTCTCCGATAAGAATATTATTATTTTATTATTATTTTCTCGCGTGCAAAATATTTTATCCCAAACTATTCCTTTCATCTTTCACCACTTCTAAACATTATAATTAACCTCAATTGGAATCTGATAAGCTTTATTAGTCACCATATCAAAGTATGGGGCATTACAGTGATATTATTATGTGTGATAGGTTCCAACGAGGTCCCACACCTTCACTCGGAGCATTAGTCGAAGCTGGAGTCGATCCAAAAGTATTAACAAAAACAAGTGAGTGAACTTGCATTAAAATGTTTTGGGTAAATGTATATATGTTTGAATGAATCACTTGAAATATTTTAATTGATTTTTCTTTAAAATGCACACAGGAACAAGCCCTTGATGAAACGTTTTTTATTTTTTGTGTTGTGTTGTGAAATGTGAGTGTGATGAATCCATGTACTTCTTTATTATGTTGATATAAACATATATGTGTTGTGCATTGAGACGTGATATTGTGTAATAAATATAGCCGACATGTGGGCGATATGGGGGAGCACATGCCAGTGATGATGGGTATGGGAGTGTGGATGATGATAGTGCCTGTGTACGATGTGGGGGATGCACATGATGGTATTAGTTGTGCACGATGTGGGGGATGCACATGATGACTTCGGCTATGTGCAGTGTGGGAGTGCACATGAGCTGGGTGAGGCGGTGGTGGTGTATATGCTTATATATATATATTTACTACATTGATAGATTTGGAATTAATATGTGATTGCATTGACTGTTGAAACTTGATTATTGTCAAATGTGTTTAAGCTGATTTTCATTGCAACAGAATTGGAATTATATAGCAGTGAAAATTTCCTCTAACTTCATCCAGCCAAATTCTCACTACAGCGAAAATGAATCTCGCTGCAGCTAGAAATTCTCAGGTTGGGGGAGGGTGTGCACTGGCTCTATTTTCACTGCAGTGAAAATGCTGTTGGTCTTAATAATATGTGCTAAAGGGGGGTGAATAGCACAATTTGGCTCTTGACAAGATTGGAAACTAATTTTCAGAACTTAAGAAAACAAAAATAGAGTATAAAATGCAAAGTAATTTAGAGTGGTTCGGTCTAAGACCTACATCCACTACCTTCATTATCCAAGTAAGGATTTTCCCACAAATCCACTATGGACCGGTGAAATTCATAGGCTGTTATCAAGCTCAGCTACAACCTTTTACACTAGTTTTTCACGGGCTCAACTAAAACCCAATGTGGTTTTCCAAGGCTCAACTACAACCTACAACAATCAAGCCATACCAAGCTTGAACAACCCCTTAGAGTGACTCCCTCACTCTAAGAATACAAGAGAAGTAATAAAGAAGTACCTATGATCACTTATTTGATCTAGATGGTACAAGATAAAGTGTTGAACTCTATTACAAAGATTGACGTTTAAATGCAGTAAGGTGCAGTGAAGTTTTTCTGGTTTTTTCTACTTTCTATAACTCAAATCTCATTCAAGGCTTCAAAAAACTTTTTTCTTATTTTTAGAAAACCCTTTTATACTTGGAGATGCAACTTTGATGGTAATTTGGTAGTTTATATTCGTTGGAAATAGTTGAGGATCAGTTTTAGCCGTTAATTTGTCTTGTAGTGCTCTAGTTCAAATTGCAGACAAAGAGCTCTTAGTTGGCTAACTTGGTTGACTAAGTTGGTTCTGTTTCTAGTTTATAGATTCTGACAGAAAGCACTTAGTTGACTAACTTGGTTGACTAAATTGGTTATATTTCTCAAACTCTTCAACCCGTCATTTCTCCAATTTGAAATTTGGTCAACCAATGTTCTTCCTTGTTTCACCAATAAGCTTCCTCCTCGTTATTTAGTTACATCTTGTTGATTTTATCTCTCTTTTTCGTTCAAAAATACTCTTTGAAGAGTTAATAAATTAATTTCGTATATTACTTTGATGGACACTCAAGTAAAGGTATTAGACATACATAAATGGGAATGTTTTATTATGATCAAAAACTAATGGAGCTAACAATCTCCCCCTTTTTTATGATGACAAAACATTCCTTGATTAATAGCATAGTGTCATTTTAATTCTTTTTAGTTTTTTGCAAAAATTGAGGATTGCTCCCCCTAAGTATAAGCTCCCCCTTAGTGTGTGCATATTTTGCTTATTTTATTTCAGCCAATTTTATTCTCGTCATATAGAAAATGATAGTGTACATTTAGAGTATACATATGTTTAGCAACATAGAGTGATTTGCAGCCAATAAGTAGTAGCAGATCATCATTAAACTTTTAGCTTTAAGTGTTGACAGATTTTCATCACTGTTCCAGCAGTTGTTAATAGTTTATTGATTTCAGATTTTGTTCACTTCATTTATGTTTCAATTGATATACTATTCATACCATCTATATCTATTTTCAAATAGAAATTATCCATAATGCCATAACAAAAATCATTTATCAGCATGTAAATCAATATCAGCATAGCACCACCAGATTTTGTTCATGACAGTCAAAATACCAAAATATCAGTAGACTTTAATTTTTAGCAATTAAGCAACATAGTCATATCAGCATTCATTTTTCACATACAACCACATAAATAACATAATTAAAAATGAGTGTTTAAGTGCCACCATGGCACAAATAACAGTTAATTAACAAGTATTCTGAAATTGCCACTAGACTATTTTTGCTTCCTATCTCTTATTTTTCTAAGTTCATTCATCTTTGATCATGTCTTCTTTCTTTTCCTAGGTTTCTTCTTGGTTCCTCTACCCTAACATTTTTTTTAAAATTTATTCTTTGGTTCTTGGTTCCTGCACCCATTCTATTCTACTCCTCCTTTTTGTCAGCATCAATGGGATGGGCTTCTATTCATCTAATGTGTCAAAGGGTGAGATTCAGTGCTGTAGAAAGGGTTGAGAGGAAAAGGAGAAGGCTCTTAGAGAGGTGATGACTATCTTGGGGAAGGTTTTGGTGAGGACTTGTCTGAGACAAGGATTAGAGAGGAGGCTGAAACTATTTTGGATTTCTCTGCCAACCTAAAAGACTTTTTTCTCTTGAGAAAAGCTATCTTGGTTGCCATAGTCTTCTTGCCTTTAGTTGGTAGTTTTGCCTCAGTTGGTGGTGCTGCAGTGGCTTTGGCTTTCCCTGCTTTTGTCTTTACTCTGGCAGCTGATGCAGATTTCTTTCCTTTTCCTACACCGTCACCATCTTTTTGAGTTTCTGTCCTAGCAGTGTCCTTTTCAGCTTGTCCCTCCTTAACCATTTGGTGGAAGATATCCATGATGGAAACTTCCTCTAAGTTTGGAGGAGAAGCCTAGTGTTTCTCTGTCTCTGAATTATTTTTGCTTTGAGGTTCAGGGGAAGGTGTCTTGGCTGGTTGATCAACCCTTTAGGGAGAGTCCTCAGTCTGCAACACAAGACTAGCAAATTTATGGGTGGAACCATCAGTCTGAATGCTAAACATGAGGAGTAGATTTTTTTGCTGACTTAGCTGAACTTTCAGCACCTTGTTGTGTAGGTGCAATGCTAGATGTAGCAGAATTGTCTACAACCACAGGTTCAGATGGCATGTTTTCCTTCTCCTTCAACTTGTTTTCCAACTTAGTGATTTTATCTTCCATTTTCTGTAGCTTCATTCCTTGGTCAATCAACTTACCATCAATCCTCATGAGCAAATTAAAAATCACTTCATTTGAAAATCTGGAGGGAGCTTCTTCAGGTTGAGCAGGTAGGTTGTGTTCTTTTCTTGGACCAGTCTTGGAGGTTTTAATGAACCTTTCTCCATCAAGTACATACCCCATTTTAACCAAGCTACCAAAATGAATAACTTGGTCTCTGGTTTTTACCAAGTCTATATCATACCTCTTTGCCCATATTCCCTTCTTCTGCACAAAAGATGTAATCACATTCCCATACGGCAGATTTACCTTATCAAGTCTACAGGCACTTCTCATTTTCTCAATTATAAATCTTCCCAAATTTAGAGACACTCCATTGAAAGCATGCTCCATCAGCCAAAAGTCTTGGAGGCTGATGTAGCTAAGGCTTCCACTTTCTATGAAATAGTGTAGAATTCTGATCTGAGGGCTGGTTATCAAACCAGAATTACTTTTTAAAGAATATTTTTCTTTCCTTCCAATGATGATCTCCCACAATGAGGACAGATCATATTTTTCAAGCAATTCAAATTCACCTTCTTCATACTCTATTTTCAGCAAGTTCCCTAAATCGTCAGCAGTCACAATAAACTCTTTTCCATTCAGATAAACATTCAACCCATCTTCTACATAATCATCAAAATCTATTAATTCTTTTCCTTTCAAAGCAATTCCAGAGTAAAACTCTTTGACCAGACTTGGACTATAAGACCTATTCTTAAAGGTGCTGTAACTTTTTAGTTCTAGTTCATCAAAGTACTCAGATAAACTAGTTTGGATATCGACATTTTCCTCAAAACTCTTTCAATCAATAAACTTTCCATAAGAGATTGGTGCATTCTTGATGTTTTTGAATCTATACTCATGCAACTTATTCCTAAATTTTGAAGAAGAAGAACCAGTACCTTTGTGGAGTGAAGGCTCTATATCTTTCTTCTTACTAGTTTTCTGCTTCTTTTCTCTTAGTTTCTCGGATATATCTTTCAGTGAACCAAGCATGATTTTTAGTTTCTGATTCAAACTTTCAGTTCTTGTTTCTTCCGCCATTGGCTTATTCCCTTTCTTTTTCTCTGATATCTCTTTGCTTTGAGGTGTTCTAGCCATATTGGTTGTAGAAATTTCTGAGGGTTTGAGTCAGTTTCAAAGGCAAACAAGGAGATTTAGGTTTTTGTTTTTAGAGCAACAAGTTTCAAGGGAGAGAAGAGGAGAGGTAGTCAGCAGTTATTACCAAAAAGAAACTCCTCACTTTCTTTTTAAGTGCTGCCCTATTTTATTTCTTTATAATTTCAAACTTCCCTCTAAAATTTGGTTATTTACCTTTTATAGTTTTTCCTTCATTCTTTTTGCACCCGGTAAACCCAAATTTTTACCACATTTTACTCTTCTTTCTCTAAAACTCACTAAGTCTTATTATTTAAGGCTGTCATACCACTCTTAGTTGATTAAGAAATCCTTAGTCGACTAAAAGCATTATGTTTTCTATGTGAGAGCCTAAGGTTTTCTTATAATTCCTTCACACTAATCATCCCTAAATTTCTTCTAATCTCACAAAATTTATCGTCACTCAGAGGTTTGGTAAAAATGTCTACTAATTGATGTAAAGTATTCACAAATTATATCTTAATATCATTTTTCACCACATGGTCTCTAATAAAATGGTGTCTAATTTCAATGTGCTTTGTCCTAGAGTGCTGCACAAGATTTTTTGATATATTGATTGCACTTGTGTTATCACAATACATTGGTACATTATGCATAGTTATTCCATAGTCTTTTAATTGTTGCTTGATCCAAAGGATTTGTGCACAGCAACTACCTAATGATACATATTCAGCCTCTACTGTAGATAGTGCCATTGAGTTTTGCTTTTTACTAGACCAAGACACAAGCATCCTTCCTAAAAATTAGCATGTTCTACTAGTGCTTTTCCTATCAGCTCTGCTACCAGCAAAGTCAGCATTTGAATATCCAACTAAGTTAAGAGCTGAGTCTCTATAGTACTAAATTCCTAGTTCTTGAGTGTCTATGAGGTATCTAAAAATTCTCTTAACAGCTGTTAGATGTGATTCTTTAGGCTGTGACTGAAATCTAGCACACAAGCACACACTAAACTGAATATCTGGTCTACTTGCTATTAAGTAGATAAGAGAGCCGATCATACCTCTATAGAGCTTTTGATCTACGTCCTTACCTTTTTCATCTAAGTCGAGTTTGGTGGATGGACTCATTGGTGTAGAAATTGATTTTAGCTTCAGCATATCAAATTTCTTGAGCATATCATGAGTGTATCTTTCTTAGTTGATGAAGATTCATTCCTCACTTTGTTTGATTTGAAGACCAAGGAAGTACTTCAACTCTCCCATCATGCTCATTTCAAATTCACCCTGCATTTCCTTAGCAAAGTTCTTGCACAAAGCCTCATTAGTTACACCAAAAACAATGTCATCCACATATATTTGCACAACAATTAAATCATTTAGATATCTCTTAATGAACAATGTAGTATCGATGTTGCCTCTATCATACCCCTTTTCAACTAGAAATTTTGAAAGCCTTTCATACTAAGCTCTAGGAGCTTGTTTCAATTCATGCAAGGCTTTATGAAGTTTAAAAACATGATCAGATTTTTCAAAGTCTTTAAAACCAAGTGGTTGTTCTACATATACTTCCTCTTGAATTAATCCATTTACGAATGCATTTTTTACATCCATTTGGAACAATTTAAAATTCATGAAACATGCAAAAGCTAGCAACAACCTTATAGCTTCAATCCTAGCAATCGGAGCAAAAGTTTCATCATAATCTATTCTTTCTTCTTGGTTGTATCCTTTTGTTACCAACCTAGCTTTATTTCTAACTACATTTCCTTGCTCATCTACCTTATTTCTAAATACTTATTTTGTACCAACAATAGGGTGATTTGAAGGTCTAGGTACCAATGACCATACATGACTCATTGTGAATTGATCAAGTTTTTCTTGCAACGTCATTATCCAACTTTTCTCTTTTTCAGCTTCTTCAAAGTTTTTAGGTTCAATTTGAGATATAAAAGCTGAAAACTCACAAGTTTCTCCAGTTGCTTTCCTAGTTTTAACTCCTTGAGAAATCTCACTAATTATTTGGTCTTGTGGGTGATATCTCACAAATCTCCAACTTCTTGGTAGATCATCGCGCTAATTTTCTGCTCTTTGCAGATTTTCTAGAGGTGGAGTTTCATCTTCTCTTCTAGGTGAGCTTTCTTCATTATTTTTGTTGTTTTCTAAGCTCATTTCCTCCATTTGTTTTTCTAGGACTTCTACATCATTATCATCATCATCAACTTCTTTTTTGCAATGCATTTGACTCATCAAAAACTACATGAATAGATTCTTCAACGGTCAAGGTCCTTTTGTTAAAAACTCTATAGGCCTTTGAGTTCAAAGCATATCCTAAAAATATTGCTTCATTATGCTTTGCATCAAACTTCCTTAGGGGCTATTTTCCATTGTTCAATACAAAGCATTTACAGCCAAAGCTCTTAAGGTGAGAAATATTGGTTTCCTACCTTTATAAAGTTTATATGGAGTCTTTGAAATCAAGGGTCTTATTAAGACTCTATTAAGAATATAAGCTGTTGTATTTGCTACCTCAGCCCAAAGATATTTAGGTAGGTTGTTCTCACATAGCATGGTCCTAGCCATTTCTTTCAAGGTTCGATTTTTCCTCTCTACAACTCCATTTTGCTAGGGTGTTCTAGGTGCAGAAAAATTATGATCCAACCCATTTTCATTGCAAAACTTTTCAAACTCATCATTTTCAAATTCTCCTCTATGATCACTCCTTATGCTAACTATGGCTAGTCTTTTTTCATTTTCTACTTTCTGACAATGACTTAACAATGCTTGTAAAGCATCATTCTTATGAGCAAGAAAATACACCCAAGTATATCTAGAATAGTCATCAACTATAACAAAGCCATAGGATTTTCCTTCTAAGCTAGTTGTGCTTATTCGACCAAATAGATCAATATGAAGCAATTCAAGAGATCTAGATGTTGACACAATTTTCTTAGACTTGAAGGATGTCCTAACTTGTTTTCCTAGTTGGCAAACATCACATATCTTATCATTTTCAAATTTTAACTCAAGCAGTTCAGCAACAAGATTTTTCTTAATTAATTTTGACATAGTATTCATGCTCACATGTCCTAATCTCCTATGCCATAGCCCACTATCATTTTTCAGCATTCGCAATAAGACATACTTCACTATTTACTTTAAGATCTTCAAGAAAAATTACATACATATTCTTCAATCTATTTCCTATAAATGAGATTTTATTTGTACTCATATCTATCACTTCACACTTAGTTGCATCAAAGCACACTCTAAATCCTTTATCACATAATTGACTAATACTTAGTAAATTATGCTTTAAGCCTTTAACCAACAACACATGACTAATTTGAGTTAGGGAATTCTTACCAACGGTACCTATACCATGAATTCTTCATTTTGAATCATCTCCAAAGGATACGGTTCCTCCCTTTCTCTTATCTAGTTGAGCAAATAGCATTTCATGTCTTGTCATGTGCCGTGAACAGCCACTGTCTAAGTACTAAGGCTGTTTCTTCTTGAGTTGAGCTTTTGAACATGTCTCCTTTAAGTCCAGCTCAACCTACAAAACAGAATTTCAGTTTTTCTTTATAGGTACACATACTTTGATGGGTCCTTACGTGTTTGTTGCAACAAATGATCCCTTAGGATCCTAGATTTTCTTAGCTTTCTACACTGTTCTTTTCTTAAAACACTCATATGATAAATGACCATGTTTACCACAATTATAACATCTAAGTAATGCTTTAGCTGAATTTTTGTTGTGGTATACATATCTTTTTAAGAATTCATTTTTCAAACATTTAAGAGCTGTATTTTCATCAAGAGTTATTTGCAAAGCTTCAGACTTGTTTTCCAGTTCTTGTTTTAAAACCTCAAAGTCTGTTTTTGAGTGTTCTAACTCAATTTGCAAAATATTTCTTTGCTAAAAAACATAAGTAAATTCTTGTTTGATTTGTTCCAAATCATTTTCAAGAAATGCAACCTTTTTCTTTAATGATTTGTATTTTGAAAAAAGCTTTTCAAATTCATCATAAAGGCACTCATACTCATCTTGTAAATCATCATAAGAATTAATGCAGGGGGATGAGGGTACCTCTGTTTCATCCTCTTGTGCCATCAAACAGATGTTTGCTCTTTCCTCAGATTTTTCATGTCAAGCCCGGCTCTACAATATGTTTATTATGTCATTCTTACATAAGAATGAATGTTTACTTACTTAGGTACCTCAAAAATCGTTAAATGACGGTAATGTACCAAATGGTACAATTAAGTTGAATTAAGCCTCGAACTAGTCCAAATAGAGATTTTAAGATGAAATTGAGAATTTTAAAACCCCAGAATGACTTAAAATGGTGATTCAGAGTTCGAGGACCGATTTGGAGTCAAATTAGAATTTTCATGACTTAGGGGCAAAATGGTCATTTTGCCACCTGAGGTTAAGATGTAAGTGTTGGATGAAATTTTTGACTAAGATTGATCATTTGGAGTATAATTTGAGTTTGAGAAGTGAAGAATTTTAATTTTGACCTTTTTTTCCAAAGATAAGGGCAAAATAGTCATTTTACCACTTTAGGGGCAAAATTGTAATTTTATACCACCCAACACTTGTCATGCCCATGGATTTCAGCCATTAGCATTTTATATCATGGATAATTGATGGATTTTATATGGTGGTGGAAGAAAGCTTAATTATTAAGTTTTTAAACATGGACCAATAACATGGTGACAAGTGTCAAGCTTGGATTATTTTATTATTTGGCTTTAAAAATCAGCCCATAACCCTCCCAACTCATTTCTCTTGGTCGGCCAAAGAGAGAAAAGAGAAAAAAAGAAGAACAAAACCCTAGAGAGAAAAATCCAAAGGGAAATTGTTGATTTTCAAGGAATCAAGCCATTAAAGGTAAAATTTCTTAATTCTAGCTTGTGATCTACCTTACCTACACATTATTTTGCATTTTCCATGGTTGAATCACAAGATATGATGAAGGATAGTGTGCTGATCAAACCTTAGGAGAGAGAATTTGATGATGAATTGAGTTAGAAAACATGTTATTCTAGTGTTTTTAGTTGTTTGGTGATGTGTAGTATGAAAAGCAAGCAAGAAAAATTCATGTTCTTACATCACCTTCATTGGTCGAATATTCCATGTGGAATATTGATGATGAATTTGATTGAATTTCAAGTGATTTGATTAGGAATGAATGATTTATGGTGTGAGAATCAAGTATAAAAAATTATATTGTTAGTGCACTCACCATGGCTGAATTTTTCAAGAGAAAATGTGACGATGATTTTGCCACATTTCAAGTTATTTAAATTGTGTTTAATGATTTGGAGTATTGGGAGAGAAATGGAATTGTTTGGAGTTGAATTGGACGTATTGGCCAATTAATCGGGTGATAGATTGAATTAGGCCAATACCATTTTATTTAGGTACACAATTGAATTTATATTGAACACCGTATTTAGATAGTTACTCGAGTATTTCATATCCCATTTCATGCATTAGTATAGAGCTTGAATTAGTTTTACAACAGTTTAGCACAAATGTAGCAAATTGCTTATTGTGCATTATGTCTAGGTGGTGAGCATTCTGGCAAGAGTAAAGAGGTAGTATCCGAGGATCAAGAATCAGAGTATCCTGAATTTGATTCCCATTATAGTGAGTAACCTTATTATCATCTTAATTATCTAAAGTAGTTTTTATTCGTTTTTGTGATTTGATAGAAAAATGAGTTTAAAGGGTAAATCTTTATGTTTTATAAGAAAAATGTGTTTAAATGAAATGATTTTATAAATTGTTTTGAAATTTAATGATGACTTGAAAATGGAGTAATTGGAGACTACTTGCTATATTGTAAATTATGTTTTGAATTGAATAGCTTATGATAATGTGGGCATGAATGGTTGGATGGGTATTTGTGTTGAAAATGTATAAACTGTTGTTTGCCTTGATAGGCTGGATAATGATAAAATTACCATGTCATGCTGTTGAATTTTTATTGAATTAGTGGGTTATAGATTGGTCACTGCGGTGGCGGGTTCTGTGGACTAGCCTTTTTGAAGAGCACGGAATCCAAGTATATTCTTACCTCGGTTGAGGAGGCGCGTAGGGTAACTTCTAAGGTAAAACTTTAGAGTTTACTTGATGCCAAACCACCACGTGAGATGAACTCAGCCAACGCCAAGGAACAGCTATGTTTTCAAAACAAAAACATGATTTATGCGTACATGACTTTTTAACAGCCTTGGCGGATTCGGTTGGGATAGCCCCAGGCCAAGGTATCCTTGATAACTGAGTATGAGAATGATTTTGGCATGAGCCAAGCTTTCCAAGAAATCATAAGCCTCGTTGTTTATTTGGGTGAAATGAATCTATTTTATCTTATTAAAATGAGTTCAAATTGTTGTGAATCATTTGTATGCTAATCTATTTTATCTGTCTCCATTTACTCAGTTTTAGATATTTTAGATGATATTTGTTTACTCACTGGGATTATATAATCTCACCACCCTCATTTCCACCCATTTCAGGCTCAAGATAGTCGGTAGATAGCTCATTTCATTGAGGGCTACAATTGGACTTGCATCCTCAAAAACTGTAGGTTCATAACCTTCATTAATTTTAGTCATTCGGGAGCCCACATGTCATTGTTAAATGTTTTGAATACTTGGCTGCGTGTGCTACTCTATGTAGGAATTTATTTTACTTTTACGTTATAAAAATTATTTACGTAGCGTTTTATAAAAATTGTTTTATGAAAAATTGGAATATTTTATTCATTATTTTTATTTTATTCCATTAGCTATAATTTCACTTTAAATGAATGTTTTAGATATCTAAACTTATTTTTGGTTATGAAATGTGTAAATTTCTCTCATATACTACATTTTAGCTGGTTTTGGAAATTTTTGGGAAAAATAACCAAAATACCCCTGTGTAGTTGAAACTTCTCTTTGACTATTTTTGAATTGAAATTGGTTCATATCACTTTAAAACATGATTTTAGTAACTAATACTCACAGGGGAAGCGATAAAACTGATGTTAAGTCTTACGAGGTTTCGATTGGCATTTCGGGTAATGAATGTCTATCGGGACATCGCAGCGGTTGTCACGGGCTCAATGGGAGTTCCGGGTCGTGACATTTCATCATCAATTTCAGAGCTTATTGTGTCACTATTCGACCATGCAGCAGCCACCATTGCTTTCTTAGATTTTTTATTTTTCTTAGGAGTTTCATCTTTCAACAATGGACACTCGGACTTGAAGTGACCAGGTTTCTTGCAGTCATAGCAAATCATCTCCTCCTTTT
Source organism: Theobroma cacao (assembly GCF_000208745.1). NCBI lineage: Eukaryota > Viridiplantae > Streptophyta > Magnoliopsida > Malvales > Malvaceae > Theobroma > Theobroma cacao. Next base: position 26,642,425 of record NC_030851.1, read on the forward strand.
TGTTGGAGTCATTTTGTTCCTTATTTTCCATGAAGCACCTTGGTTTTTCCTGAAACCTCTTCTAGTTAGCCTTTGATTTCTTCTGCTCATTAGCTTTCTGAATTTTCTTGCAACTAGAGCTAATTCTTCATCATCATCATAGGAAAGCTCTTCCAACTCTTCTTCAAGGATGTTAGCTTTAAGTGCAATACTCTTTTTCTTTTCCTTTGCTTCCCTTCGGTCTTCTTCTTCTTCTTCTTCCTTAAGCTCCAGCTCATGAGTAAGAAAATAACCACAAATCTCATCGATTGTGATGATGTTCAAATCTTTAGCCTCTCTAATGGCAGTCACTTTTGGTTTCCAAGATTTTGGAAGGCTTCTAAGCAGTCTCTTAACTAATTCATGTTCAAGGATAGGGTTTCCTAGCTGACTTAATTTATTTGTGATGTTTGTAAACCTATCAAATATGCTGGTGATGTCTTCACCAGGCTCCATTTTGAACATTTCATAACTATGTGTTAAGAAAGCAATTTTGGACTCCTTTACTTGATAAGTCCTTTCATGGATTATTCGAAGTTTTTTCCACACTTGTTTAGCTGTTGTACAGCTTGAGACTTTGTTAAATTCAGTGGGGCTTAATGCACAATGCAATGTGTTGATAGCCTTAAAGTTTATTTGAACTTTCTTAGTTTTAGCCTCAGTCCATTCAGACCTTGGCTTGGGCATCAACTCATTTATCACTACATTCATGGTTGAGGGCATAAAGGGTCTATCAGTTATGACGTCCCACATTTCACAGTCTATAGCTCTAATATAAATTGACATTCTATTGCTCCAATAAAGGTAATTGGAGCCATCAAACAGAGGTGGTCTATTTGTTGATTGTTCCTCAGCCACTACTGACTTTTGGAGAGCCATATGGATCCTCCCTAAAGATGTTAAGCCTTAATAACAGGGAACTAGCTCTGATACCAATTGTTGGTCCTAATAATATATGCTAGAGGGGGGTGAATAGCACAATTTGGCTCTTGACAAGATTGAAAACTAATTTCCATAACTTAAGAAAACAAAAACAGAGTATAAAATGCACAACAATTTAAAGTGGTTCGGTCCAAGACCTACATCCACTACCTTGATTATCCAACCAAGGATTTTTCCACAAAACCACTATGGATCAGTGAAATTCACAAGCTTTCACCAAGCTTTACAATGGCTTTTACCAGGCTCAGCCACAACCTTTTACACTAGTTTTTCACGGGCTCAACTAAAATCTAATGTGGCTTTCCAAGGCTTAACTACAACGTACAACAATCAAGCTATCCCAAACTTGAACAACCCCTTAGAGTGACTCCCTCACTCTAAGAATACAAGAAAAGTAATAAAGAAGTACCCATGGTCACTTACTTGATCTAGATGGTACAAGATGAAGTGCTGAACTCTATTACAAGGCTTTAAAAAACTTTTTTCTTATTGTTGGAATACCCTTTTATACTTGGAGATGCAACTGTGATGGCAGTTTAATAGTTTATATCTGTTGGAAACAATTGAGGATGAGTTCTAGCCATTAATCTGTCTGGTAGTGCTCTGGTTCAAATTGCAGATAGAGAGCTCTTAGTCGACTAACTTGGTTGACTAAGTTGGTTATGTTTCTGGTTTGCAGATTCTGGTAGAGAGCACTTAGTCGACTGACTTGTTTGACTAAATTGGTTCTATTTCTCAAACTCTTCAGCCTGCTATTTCTCCAATTTGAAATTTGGTCAACCAATGTTTTTCCTTGTTTCACCAATATGCTTCCTCCTTGTTATTTAGTTACATCTTGTTCATTTTATCCCTTTTTTTCTTTCAAAATTACTCTTTGAAAAGTCAATAAATTAATTTCATATATTAGTTTCCTGTACACTAAAGTAAAGGTATTAGACACACATAAATGGGAATGTTTAATTATCATCAAAAACTAATGGAGCTAACAAATGCATTCTCGCTGCAGCGAGAAACTCTCGGGTAGTTCAAGATTTTGGTCTAAATTTCGCTACAGTGAAAAGGCATTCTCTCTACAACGAAAATAGAGCTAGTGCACACCCTCCCCCAACTATTCTTTAAGTAGTAAGAAATATTGTTCTTCTTCCTAAATCAACAAATGTGGAATGTCATGAAATTTCAAGCGATTGGCAGTACCTCACTACCCCATTCTGTTTTGTCTTCATAGCCACAACTAATTACATGAATATCTTCTTTAAGCAAGGCTACAAGGCTTGAGGAAGGAGGGACACCACCTTGGTCCATCAGGGTTGATGTCACAAAAATGGTTGACTGTCCGAATTTCTTTTCAAAGTTCATCTGGGACATTAATAACTCCATATCATCCTCCGTTGTTGTTCATATATAAAATATTTGAGTTAGGTGCGAAGGATCAAAAACTAGGGAAGCAGCTCAAAAAGGAAAAACAAGAAAAGTGATCTTAACTACCTTCCAAGCTTGGCCCATTTGCATTTTTACCATTCTTAGAATGCTTCTTATCCTTTCTGCGGCGTCCAAAGCAAGGGCAGTAATCACAGCTTACCATCTTTGGGCACTTAGGGCCCTTGGGAGGTTCATAACCATAGAGTGCTTGCCTTCTGAAAACACATCTTGTGCCAACATATATAGGGCCTTGAATACCATCTAGACCTTTCATGTTAATCTGCAAAAACCAGAGAAAAAGAATTAGAAATTGATTCATGTTGTCCCTGTATAATCTTAGTGTACAGAAAACAAGCATAAAGCCCTATTCTTGCTGCACTTACATCAAAGAAAACTATGTATCTATTGGCATATAGATCATGCCTATCAATACCATTGAATCTTTGAGGGACTTGGACATAGCAAACCTTTCTTCCAATTTGAAGGTCCATCATGAAACACATAGCCTCTCTTACAGCCTTGCTGTTGTTTATGTAATGATCATAATCCAAGTTCAGCATAAAAAAAGCATTTGTAAGCACACTAGAGACGTGAACCTAAAATTTTACACAGCATTAACATAATTATTACCTCATAAAGCAGGTCTTAGAAAGGAAGAGAACTTGAATAAAACACTAGTTCTTAAGATCTTTAAAAGGGCATTCATGGCTCCGGCTTTCTTGTGATGTAGAAAACTAGGCCTTTTCTCTCGAGATACATAAACAAGGCAAGGAAGCTCATTTCCTTCGGTATCATGGCCTCCACTTTGACCAAGAAATACTTGAATCATATCGGGGTGATCTTTAGCATTGTCTTACATAGATATTTGTTGAAATTTTTCATTCTTTTCAACTTCATGGGTTATCATGGATTTTCAATGCTAAGGAATTAAATAATCAAGGATTGAATTAAGAGGCTTCACAGGAAATTAAACTAAATTGCATTGTTTGTAACTAAAGTGCATCATGTTTTCAAATCTCTTCGTATCGTTTGCTTGTTCCCTTCCTATGTTTACTCACTAAGTTTATACTCACTGTTTTCAACTTCATGTTTTCAGATCAAGAAGCAGTTAGAACCTAGGTCGAGGTGTCCACATAGATTCATCTTCTTAGTAAGTATCTCAGCATTCAATAGCTGTACCTTCACTAAGGTCACTCCGTTGGAAGTTGAGTGTCTTTTTGTTGTGCATAGATAAACGCGAGGTAAATTACTTAGATATATGTCTTAGACAATATATGTATATTTTGATTGGTAATGCCACTATGAGTTGGCAATGGTTAACATTAATTTGGGTTAATATAAATGCAAGTATTTGATTGTTGGAGCACATTATTAAAGTACTTGTAGGTTGGAATTATGAAATGTGACTTTAGGAACATTTGATAGAATGATGACTAGGTTATATAAATAGGCTTGCTTGGGCTTAGTGGGCTATGCCCATTGGGTCCAAGCACCGGTCACGGCTCGAAAATTAGGTTGTGACACGAATATGAAGGTCAATAAGAGTAGACACTATACCAAGCTCTTGTCATCTCCGGGATATATGATGAGGGAATGAATTACATTGATAGACTAGACACTCAAAGGTTGTCAAAGAACCCTTTAACTCTCCTAACAATTAGATGACCATCATGCATTGCTAGATGCCAATCTTGGTCTATGGAGTTGATTATAAATTAGTTGATTGAAATTTATATTAATCAATTAAGTCATTAATCAATTCTATTGCCAACATGTTAGGAACCTAATGAGTCACACACAATGATTGCATTTAAATTAAATTGGGAGAGTGATGATTTAAGTTAAACTTAAATCACATGCTAGGTAATTAACTTCTAGAAACTTAATTAACAGAGTTTAATTAAGTTTTATGCATAATTATAAATAGTTATAATTATAAGGCCTTGATTGCAAAATATAAAAAAAATTAATTTTGATTTTAATTTCCAAGGACTTAATTAAAAGAGTTTAATTAAGTAATGGGCCCAATATTATAATGTGTTATAATGTTGAGGGCTTAATTGCAAAATTGAAGTTATTTTAACTTAACTATATAAGTAACCTTTTAACTATTTTTCATATGAGAGTTTTTCACAATTTAAGAAAACCTAGTTTTTGTTGGAAAAAGAAAAGTGTTTTCTCTCTTTGCCACCATTCCCTTTGTGTGAAAAAGAAAATTGCTTATAAAGCAATTTTCGAGAGAGGTTCGGCTAAGATTGTGAAAAAGAAGAAAAGGACAATTGTTGTCGTCTTTGCTAGCACAAAGTATAATTAAAAACTCCTTTTGTTGATGAAGGCTCAGGTGCAATTGTGTATACAACTGTTGGAGGTCAAGCACTTGATTGGCTAGGGTTTTTGCTCCTTGTGGTATTCGCGAGATTGCTTTGCGAAGTGTCACTGTGATTACGAAATTACTTGGCAAGGTAACTTTCTGAATAATAATTTATTTTGTGCTTTTATGTGTTTAATATCACCAAGGTGATCCATGGGTGGAGGCATGTTTTGGTTATTTAGTTATAAAGTTTTAATTTTCTTTCCGCTACGTATTTTGAGCATGTCGTCCTTAGCCAAACCCATCAAGGCATGGTTTGGATCCATCAACATATCCAAGAAGTTTGTAACCAACAAAGGAGGGATTTGGATTAAGTCTTCTAGGAGAGAAACTGAGAGGTGTGAGTTTTACAAGTAAATGGGCAACACCATTTACATTGATCAAGGGAGTCTGTTGATTAGAAAACAAAATACAGGGTTTGATAGGATTGTTGGAAGGCTAGTTTCATTTTCAGAAGTTATAGAAGACATGTTGAACTTGTAAAGAAAGATTTGGCTAGTTGGAGGTTGTTGTTCTGAAACCATAAAGATTCCAAGATAAAGAGTTAAAAATGAACGTAAATGGCCTTGAGATTTCCATTGCATTGTAATGTAGTTATAATACAAGAGGTATATGATATATAAGCTAAGTCTACAAATTTGTATTCAAAAGAGTACATGTGAGATGACATCAGAATTGAAGTTTTGGATAAGGTTTTTCCATTGTTGAGCTTTTAATCTGTCAGCTTGGTCTTTTCCTCCTCTTCTCGGTTTGAGCATTCCCTTCAATATTCAAAAGTGTTAAGACTGTAGCTGTTGAGTTGATTCTTGATGTCGCAAGTGTATGCTTAGTTGCTATAAAATGCTATCTTGTGTGCTTGTGCTGGCTGTCTTAACTTGGTTGCATTAGATTCTAGAATGCTAGGGCCTGTAAATTATGGCTCTGTTGCATCGGATTTAGTTGGTTTTGCACTTTATTCAGTTGCTTCAATAGCAATTGATGCTTCTGGTGGTTGTCCACTAATATGATAATCCATCCATTTCTACTAAATATTATTATTATTATTATAAATTTTACATTCTGATTTTCAAATAAACACTACTCAAAAAAAGTAAAAAAAAAATACACCTAAATTATTATATATCTACATTCCAGTCGTGAGTAATCTATTTACTTGATAATCAATTAAAATAGAATTACCATTAATTAGGATTATGTTAATAATAGTGTATATGTACCAAGTAATTTGGTCGAAAATAGTCAACAACAACGTGCTCTTGGTTATAATAGAGAACAAGTAATTAAATCAATTTGAGGAGGCATGCAAACCCCACAATTGTTCTCATTGTGCTTGTAAAAATGTTCACAGCAGTCTATGAAAGTTGGGCAGTAACCCCTTGTGTCTACTTATGAGAATTGGACTGACCGAGAGTGTCTCCCTCAGCTTTTAAAAAGTATGAATGAGCAGCTTGGGAAAGGGCCGAGTTATAGGATCATGCGCAAAGCAACCGCACGCGCACTGACTCATTGCCCCCAGGCGCCTTCTCGCAGGCTCGGCAGAGGCCCCTCTTCTTCGTTTCTGCTGCAAAAACCATCATGGTTCTCCGCAACAAGTGCATATTCAAATCAATGTTAGGTACTGAATAGTTTATGTGTATATATAAAAATGTTTTTGGTGCTTCAGAAAACTCAGTCACTCTCTCTTCTCGATGAATTTGTCTTCCTTCTTTTCACTCTTCCTCGGATCTCCCATTCATCCCCTTTCTGTCTTTAATTTGTATTTGTTTATTTCTTGTTATGTCTTGTTTTTTGAAGTTGCTCGAGCGACATTCTTAGGACAGCTTCACTAGTACCGGCATGTCCATATTCAGGCATCGATCATGTACTTGGCTGCCAGTGGGACCCAATTTGTAATTTATTAATTTCAAGCCACACCGTTATACCAGAAGACTCACCATGCCTAAAAGGGGCAGTGGAGTACTAGGCTCCTGAAAAGATTAAAAGAACATAAGTAATACTTTTTTTTCCCAATTTAATAATACTTACATTGTTCCCAAAAAAGCACTAGTTAGTATTGTAATTTCAGCAACTTGAGGTTTTTCAATTGATATAAGCCAAGTTCTGGAATATGAGGTAAATTTTTACAAGTGAAAATTCTTGTTTGGGTGGCAATTCGTTCTCTAAAAGACATAGGGTACATGTTGATTGCGGGTTAAACTTAGGAGGGAAATCTTGAAAATAGAAGAAATGTTATATGTCGGGAAAAACTACACATACAACTGATTTCCATGGTAATAACAACGCCCCCCTTCGTCGCTCAACTGCTTCTTGCTTTTAGTTTGAACAACCTCTTCTTAATTTCATTCAAGCAAGTTAACATTCAGATTCTTATTCCTTATTTTTGGGCAGGAAATTAAAATTGTCTAATAATAATATTAAACAAAATATTTGTATACGAATGTCTTTTCTCTCTATTTATTTTCTTTTAATATTCTTTGACATTATGCATGTCAAACAACTAGTTATTTCTTAAATACCTACAAATCATCTCTGCAGATATTTTGTCAATAATATTGGAATTATCTAATTCTTAGTATAATATCATTGACTATATAATGCATACTTGTGGATCAAGCAACTTTAATTTTTTAACTTGATTATTCGTTGGTTTAATCTCTGTCTCAAGGGCAAGGGTAATGATGGTGGCCATCTTTTTGTTTAGTCACAACAACTTCTTAGGGACATTCCCTTCTCTCCCATGCTCGCAAGGGTTATATTTTTCTTAGATTTTGATGCTTTCTTGTTCACATTGCACATGGACCAAGCAATTTCAGTGCGAGTGCATGATGCAAGTTGAGAACCAATTTGACTGTAATACTAAATATCAAATTTGCAATTTTTTAAGCTATAATTAATTATAATAACGAAGCTATAGTATTTGCTTCTCATTTTAGTTGAATACGAACAGGTCCATGCTATAACAAGTTTATGAGATTTTCCTATCATCCATATTCCCACGTGAATTATGGCATTGCAGATTTGCGGTACGAAATGAGAAGATCAATGACGGAATGGTGGCTGGATGATGGCATAATAAAAGTCAGCCGACATGGATTTCAATCACTTGCCATACCATAACAAAGATAGAACATCAAATCTACCGACGAAGAGGCTCATGATCATAATAAGATCTAGGATTCATTTAACAAGTTATTTATAGTTCTTATACTATAAATATTCTTGTGACATATATGGCATTACCGGCATAACAAAACCATTAAACATGGCTTTCACTGGTTAATACTAATATCCCGTGCCATTGTCGGCCAGTTTGCAACCAATATAGACTATTTTTCCCGAACTCATTGAAGGAAAAGAGAAATCCATTGAATTGGAGCCCCACAACATGAAACTTGTTGGTCAGATGATTAAGAATGCTGGCTAGACTTCTGAACTGAATTGAAAGAAACAGAGTTATAAAATATGAAATCATAATTAGAGATGGAGAATGAATGTCACAATATTAATCTAAAGTCAATCTTTCTTCTTTTTAAGGCCAAAAGATAATGAGAACTTCTTTTACCTAATTACAGTGAGCACTTTTCCACAAGTTAATGCGGTGGTTGACATCAACTGTTTTCTGCACCGAGTTTTAGTCCCTCTTTACATCTTTATCCGACTTAAAAGTGATTTAGCTATTAACCTTCACCAGATTAGGTGGATGCCCCAATCTACACTAAGGTCCTAACTGAATATGCAAGTGCAAGAGCATTCCCTGTGCTGTCGATTTCCACTTTCTGCCATTGACTACCCTTTTTGAACAAAGTGAATTTAATTTATGAAAATGGAAACCAGTAAACTAAAAGAAGCAGCATATTGCTTTGAATGTTGCTGTTGGCTTTGCTGAATATATGGTAAAATTGGGAGTTTCAAACGCATGTTGGAGTTTTCAGATAAAGACTGCAAATGGCTCATCTGAAACTGTGGCTTCAGAGAAGTTTCTGAGATTGTTTCAGAAGTCTCAGAACCTTCAACCAAAAAGAACTGGTCCTAATGCCAAAATTTCCACAACAATGCCAAAATTTACTAGTAGCCTCTTCAGACCTTGAGCAATTATTATCAAATAATCAAATGTGAGATGTAATTTTGTAACATAACCTCCATAAGACCAGTTCAGAGGGTTTAAGGTAAACAAATGGGATTGAACGTTAAAATTAAGCAGATTCTGTTTTATTAATGAAAGCAATCCAGATTCCAGTGGTTGGACTATATGCCCAGAATTTAATTCCAAAAGACTGGCAATTAAATCCTTCCCTCAAGGCTGCATTTGTCGAAACATTACAGCTACCAACCAAATGAATTTTTTTCAGGTCTTGCCTTCTACGTGCGGACCATGCATATGGATATAGTTTTGTTTAGAATGGCATATGATCATATAAAATTTTTTTTAAATAATACCTTAATGCACCATCTGGTTGTCAGGCAGCAGAGGGCAGAAAAATAAGACAATTATGAACATAGCAATAATTATCCTAATCCAAGCTGCTGCATAATTTTAATGCTTTTCTTTCTTTTCTCTTCCATTTCGACTGCGACCAAATGGTGCACGAAGGTTGGTATAAGCTGGCTTTAAGACATTAGGCTGTTGATTTCTTATTAATATTTAGAAAACTGCTCGTCAAATTGCCTACTCATCCTCCATTCAATAAATAAGCCATGTGATGGAACATATCTGCCAGAGATATCATATGATTATTAAGGCAATTGGATTCAGCTGCACGAGCTTTTGGCAGGACAAGAAACCATTTGGTGAAAATACAATTTTCAGCCATTCAATAAATTGAAGCTTGCTTGGTCTTTCAGGTGAGAACAGAGGAATGGTGTTGGCACTTGGTAGGATTTGAACAGGGTTTTTATCTAATAAACAAAAGGGAACAAATATATAATTGAAACTGAAAACTAGATTCACATGGAAATAATTTAATGCTCTGAGCTCTCCCAAATATCTTTTGATTGTTTTTTCTCCATTTTAGCGGAAGAAATAAAAAATTCTGTCAAGTATATGACAAAATCTATTAGGTATCATTGTTTAAGAGCAGCTCATTAGTTTTGGCAAACACTTGGCCAGAGTCTGAATTGCTTGAAGAAATCAGCACTTGTTATGATGTTAGAACAATGCAAAAATAATTCTATTCCAAAGGAATACATCAACCGATTTGGAGTTAGAAGGATATACCTTTCGCTCGGCGTTTTAACGACTGACACGTCAAGGAATTCAAACACAAAGTGAAAGTCACTGAATCTGAATATGTGCTGAGAGAATAAGGCAATGAAGAATAGTGTTGTTACTTTATTTATGGCCGCCCATGAATATTGTAAATGGAGATACTCTAAAAGATCTGAATTGTGCAATCCAGACAAAGATTCGTGATAAAACAAGTCATTCAATTTGCATCTGATTTTATGAGACAAAAACAGAAGAGAGAAGGCACTTTTGTCCAAGGGCTAGAAATTTTTGGGAATATAGTTAGGAACCCCAGTAAAAACAGTTGGTAGAATCCAAAAGTGGAGAGCGAATAATAAAAAGAAAAACAGAGAAAGGCAAAGGCCTTTTCCCTCACCTTGAATCAGGACATGTCTAGCAAGACGTGTTGTCTGCAAAGCAAAAAAGGCCAAAACCAAAAGAAAAGGCGGTTTTTGTACCATTCTCATCAAATGCTTTCAAAGAGTTTTCCCTCTTGAATTGTGTTTGTGATCTTTCAATCCCACACACTCCTCGACGACACAAACCCCAAATGTCATTCGGTTTTACACAATTTTAAGCCGCAAAACAATAATAATAATAATAATAAATTAGTAAAAAGGGCGACGAACAATTCACAAAATTTGTTAACCTTCAAAATTTCCTTTTGATAGTTTTCTTTTTTGTATACCCCTCACCCCAGCCACCCAACCCAAAGTACCAAACACTCCTCCAGCACTGGCACTCACTGAACCAAAGGCGCCCTACTCCCCCAAAACTGGTCGCCCTTTCTGAGTGGGTTGGTCGAGCCAATCTCCCCCCCTGGCTAACCCCATTCCGATTTTTTACGTGTGCAAAGAGACTAGAGAGAGAGTGCCCGAGAATTTTGTTTTCTCAACGAACAAAGAATAGATTAGCTGGAAAAAGCTGGAAACCTACTCCAAAAATCGCTTCACAATCTTCACGCTTGGCTCCACGACTTCCCTTTCCCAAATATCCCTCCATTCCAAATCCGACGATGATGACTTCTTTTTCCTCATCACCGCTCCAAACGTCGCCGTTGCGTCTAATCTTCTTAGGTCCCACCCAGCCCCTATCAGCCGCAAGATCTTCCCTATCTGCCTCTTAGCCAACCGACACGTGTTATCTTTAATCTCCCTCACCGCTTCCTCGTACGCTTCCCTCCGTACCGGATCACACCCCTCCTCCGGAACAACGCCGTTTTCTTCGCTTTCCCACGGAGGGTACTTCCTAAAATATCCGTCGAATTCGGGCACTCCGATTGCTTTCCTTAACCCGACCCGGACACTCTCTCTGTCCGGGTCATAGAACTGAGCCAACTCTTCGAACATCCCCGAATCAAGCATTTCATCAACTCGTTTGCACAAATAGTCACGGAGTACCGACCACGCAACGTCAACCCAAAGAAAACAACAATCATACCTCAACACGTGACTCACTGAGCCCAACCCGGCGAGCACGTCCACTTCAGGGTCAAAGGTTTCCACAAGGAGAGCATGAATAAAAGAGTTGGACCCACCAACAAGAAACGGCAAATTCCCACGCGAAACAATATTGGCGATGGTTAAACCCGCAGCGGAACGGAACTGTGAGGGCGCCACGTCAGCGTCGATTGAGTCGAACTCGCCCAGCAGAAAGTGTGGAACCCCTTTCCTTTCGTGGATGGGGATTTTGTTGGTGGTTATGTCCAAGCCTTTGTAAAGTTGCATTTTGTCTGAGTTAATGATTTGAGAGTGGGGGAAATGGCTGGACAAGTCGATGGAGAGACGGGACTTTCCGGTGCCGGTGGCGCCCATGATGACGATGAGTTTGGCCTTGTTTTCGCCGCTATCTTGGTGGGGGGTGGAGGAGTCCATGCGGGGCCACCGTGGACGGCGGTGGAGGGGAAGAGGAGGGTGAAAGAGTGGAGAATGGAGGGAGTGAAAGGAAGAGAAAATGGGTTTCATAGAGAAAAAAGTTAAAGGCTGGTTATGGGTTTTGATGAGCTGTGAAGGGACATATACGGAAACCCCTTCTGCGTGTGCCTTCTTACTTGCTATTAGTACTGCCGTTGTTTTGTGTTTTTGGCTTCGCAATAGCACAAAGAGAGAGAAAGAGGAACAGAAAGAGAAAGAGAAGTCAAGTAATGGCGTTTGGCATATTATTCATTGAGCGATTGTGCTTAAGTCTGCTTTTCTCTGTGTTTCGGCATTCTGGGTTTAATCATGGCCTCTCTCTTTCCTGCCTCATCAGTCTTATCATCATTCATCCCTTTCATGTGGGCCGTTGCGGCTTTCCTCTGTGTTGTGTTGAGCTTGATGAAAAGGAAGAAGAAGAAGAAGAAGAGAAAGATACGATGGGGATTGAAGATGAGTAGCAGGGAATAAATCAGGTGGAAACGCTGGAAATATTCATTATAAAAAAGAAATTTGAGCTGTTCAAGTGGTAATCGGGGCAGGGTTTCGAATCCTTATGTTCACCCCCTAATCCAAAGCAAATAGAAAATTGGAGCTGCCAATCTAACTTCCCTTGCCCCTTTAGATTAATTGGTACATCCATTATATACACTTTTTAACTTTTTTAGTTTATTTAGAAAATGTCAAAATAAACCTTTTCGCTTTTAAAAAATAAGTTGAAAAGTATCAGATCTTCTAATCTCAATTGTATCAACTTAAATGGTTTATCAGTGAACTTAGGAGAAAAAAGAAATAGAAGAAGGAAAAGAAAACATTAAAATTGATTTAATAAAAAATACCCACGAGCAGCAAATGCAAATATAGCATGGCTGTATGACTGCATCTAATTGTAGGATCTTGCCAGGTATGAAGGAAAGTGAAATTTTGAGGAGACGATCCTTATATAATCCAGTCACTTTCAGGTGGAGACATACTTAGCCTCTAAACATTGTTTAGATTGTTGTTATACTGAATTAATATTCCATCTGATAAATTAAAGTCTAAATGGAAATAAAAAATTTTAAATGAAAACCAAGTCAGAAGTCTATTCAAAAGCTTAGATTTTTTTTCCCCTTGTAATCTTTTTTCTTTTTCATAGGTTCCCCACCTAATCTATTGGTAAACAATAACTCCAAGTCGTATTTATAAATTTGAAAATTATTTTATATAGCAAAGGTTGAAATTTTTATAAAGGTAAAGAATTTAATCCTTTAAAACTTGTTGTTTGTACAACATTGAAACTTAAGATTTCATCTTGAAACGGGTGGGGTGAAATTCATGAAATAGGAGACAATCTATCTTATTGTATAGTTCAATATCACATGTTCCAAATGAGACATTTAATATAAAATGGTTGAAGTTTAGAATTGATCCTCCTCCTACCATAATTAATAAATACCTCTAAGCAACAAAAAGATAACTGGAAAATATAGATTTTGGGTGGATTTGCCAATTTGCCAAAAAAAAAAAGTACATGTGTCTGATGAAGATAAAAATATTGAGCAAATGCCTGAATAAATATTTCAAACCAGGGAGAAATTTTCCACTTCAGTCTCTCCATGTTCTTAGGAATTGTGACAACAAATTAACTGATAGCAATAAATTATAGGGGTCTCAATATAGTTTGGTTGTATTCTTGTCCAATAATGTTAGTTGAAATTACTTGTAATTGTATCTATATATACTCAATAAGAGTTACATGGAGGACTATCAAAGCCCGTTCTTCGAACTTGTATCAAGTGTGCTATAAGGATTGTGCCTCGTTATCTGATCTAATGAAAAAATTTTGACACCGTTAACGGTTGTCTTTAAATCAACATTCTATAAAATTATATGACTCAATTTTTTGAAACTGTGGTAAATGTACTAAAATCTCCTAATTGAGTGATATAGAGACCAATTAGTTTTAAGCTTTGACAACACAACATAAAATTAATTGGCAAATATTGAGATACTTTATATATATATAGTACTGCTTTTTATTATTACTGTTTATATTGACACCACTAAAATCAAACCAAAATGTAAATTTCTAATCAAATCGAATTACTCTTAATATTTTGTAACTTTAATTTAGTTTGAAATAGCAGACAATTATTCACTAACAAAATTTCATCAAAAGACTGATATACTACTAGAGCGAAAAAGACTTTGCTTCGTAGGAAAGAAAATGCCACTTTTTGTATATAGTAAAATAATAATAATAATAATTTTGCTTTTGAGCATTTCAATTTGTTGTATATTTTTATATTCTTACACAAAAAGTTGGGCTTGAAACTTTCCTTCCACACATTAAAAAAAAAAAAAGGAAAAATCAATCATCCTAAGTTGAAAGGATCATGAAGTGCAGATGGAAGATATTTATTGTAAATTCAAAACATCATCCACATTTTTAAAATTAGTTTTTCTATTATTTCCCACTCACAAACTAGCATAGTGATTAAATAATTTGATTTTTAATTTCTTACTCACTTTCAACCTATCAAACAATGAATGAAAATGATGATTTTCTTTCTTCTCAATCAGCATCTTTTTTCACAAGCACATTATCTAGAAAAAGAAAGGGGATAAATACAAAAATCTAAAATTTTCATTATACTATACCATGACTCAATATTGAATTTTATTACTATACTTCATGTTTTGGATATAGCCATTGTACTATTAATTTGGTTGATATTTGGAAAAAGAATAAACAATGAAGGGATATTTTTGTTTATAAAGTTTAATTAACTTTTGGACAAGTATAAATTATAAAGTGGAATTTGACAATAGATCTCTCTTCTCTTTTCATCATTTTGAAGCAAAAGTTGTGAAGCGGAAATCCCAAAATTTCAAGCCACAATTTTTGACGAAATTTATTTAAACTCTATAAACAAAATATCCTATGAAAGATTCCCTCAACGATACTTTTTATCCAAAAATCAAGTAAATAAAACATGGTACCAAAGTTTGACATAATTGAAGTAACATGGAAAATTTGAACCAAATACATTGTATAGTGGAATCTTTGATAATTATCTAAAAGGAAAAGATCTTCATTCCTTTCACATTTTTATTTGTTAAACTTTTGCAATTTTTTTTCATATTTCTTGTCAAGAAATGCAAAAAGTTACGCAAAAAAAATTTGAAAAATATATAAAAAGTATCAGAGTATGTTTTTTTTAAACTGAAAATTCTCGTAGAGTCCAATTACCCTGTTAAAGTTTTATTGGAAGAAGGAAAATAAATACATAAAAAAGGAAGACATAAACCTAACCTTCAGAATTATATAAGAGATGAGAGAAAGAAGACCTTTTAAAGGTATTACTTTCCTTACATAATTTCTAATGCATTCGTTCATCACCAACTTGTGTCCATTAAATCAGTAATAATGGTTAATTAGGATTGAACCTTTTGAGGCCGAAACAGCCTTAATCTGACAGCAATCTCTCTGACGACGCTGCCAATGGGAGGGGAGCAATCCCCTTCTGTCGTTTGCCCGTATCTTACTACCAAAAACGTTACGATGTTGTCACTCAGAATACAACAGAGGTCAAAATTTTCGAACATGATTCAAAATTCCTCAATTTCAAGAGGAAGATGATGGCAAGATTGAATACTTGCTGGGGGAAATATTGTTGTTTGACACAGAATCTGCAAATTTATATGAATCTTCCATCCCTCAGCCACGTCACTAACACTTTTCTAAGCTTCTCAAGAACCCTAAAAAGAAACCACTTCATTTATCTTGCCTCCTAAGATTGTCAAACCACTCAAAACACCTATCAACCTAGTTCTTGTGAGTTAGAGAAAGAAACCTTGTTCTTTGATTTTTTTTCTTTTTTTATATTTGGTGAAGACCAGCGGCTTTGGGAAACTCCTAGAGATCTGATACTGGTCACTCTTGGGTAAAACAGGTTAAAACTCAGGTTAAAGTTGATCTATTTCCCTTTATCTATGGTTCAATATGCCTTCCCATGCTTTAATATGGTTATTTAGGTTGATAAAATCTTATAATTGTCTTATCTTGAGATCATGGACAATTATGCTAACTTTTTTTTGGCAGTATGTTTCTTAGCTTAGTTTTCGTTATCTGCATCTGTATTTGTCTCATATTTCTTCATGTTCAAGCATGCAACTTCATGTGTCCAATCTCCGATTTCAAGTTTCAAATGTGATTTCTAATGATTTTATACATGATTAGTTGCTGATTTTGTCAAAGGTATTGCAAGCAAAGAGGGTTTTTTTCCCTACTCAAATATTATTACTAAGATTGCCAAGAATAAAGGTGTCTTAAGTGAGAGATATGCACTTGAGTTTACTCAACTAGCCACTACCTATGAAACCTATGAAACCAAATGTCTACTCAATGCGATGTAAGCTAGAATGAGTAGAGTGAAGTATTGAAATCATAAAGAACAGCCTATATATATCTCAAACTGTTACTCCTCCATCTTCACATTCCTCCAAAGAAGAAAGGTAGCTGTTTCATTCTACCCTCAAGGTCATATATGAAGTTATTAAGAGAATGAAAGTGTCAAATCCCATTTTAGAGACATGACTGGCGCAAAGGCATATGTGGGTATGAGTCATTAGACCCAAGAAAGCCTTGTACTCATCATTCATACACTGTCCATACATATCAAGCATGCTCATTATCATTTAATATATCAACATGCAATCTGATGCACCATCACAATGTGATGGAATTCTACATCACAACGTGTGGAAATGCTAATGAACATTATATTGGGCGCCATCACAATGGGGTGGAATATTGTTGATCCCAATAATATGTGCTATTCAACCCCCCTCTAGCACATATTATTGGGACCCACAAGTAGTATCAGAGCCTAACTTTCATTTTTAAGGCCTAACATCCTTAGGGTAGATCCTAATAGCTCTAGAAAATTTTGTTGATGTTGAGAGTCAATGCATAAATATGCCTCCTTTATTTAATGGATCAAACTATTCTTATTGGAGTACTAGAATGTCCATTTATATTAGAGCTTATGACTATGAGATGTGGGATGCCATTATCGATGGTCCTTTCATTCCTATGCTCACAAATTCAGTAAATGGTGAGAAAACTTCTAAAGATAGAAATAAGTGGATAGATGTTGAAATGATGAGAGCACAAATCAACTCTAAGGCCATGCACACTCTCATTTGTGCACTTGATTATAGAGAACACGATAACATATTCATGTGCAAAAGTGCTAAGGAAATTTGACAAAAATTAGAAGAGTTATATGGAGAAACAAAGATGGAAAAGGAATTTGAGGATAACTCTTGTGAGAATTAATGCTCAACAAGCAACATAGCAAATGCAAACAAGGAATCAAGTGAAGATGAATCCTCAAATCAAATTGAATTATGCCTCATGGCTCTTAAAGAGATAAAGGTAAGTTCTTCATCTTATGAACTTAATTCATATGCTTTTGATGAATTGCATGATGCTTTTGAAGATTTAGCATTTGAGATTGAGAAAATTAATATGAAGCATAAGAAAATTATTTCCATACTCGATGTTGAGAATGAATTTTTGATGAAAACAAAAATTGACTTGGAAAAAGAAAATGAAAATTTGGAAAAGGATTTCAAAGCTTACCAAAAGAAAATTGATATTTTGCAAAATGGAAATTTTGATATGCAAATGAAATTTGAAGATTTATTGAATGAGAAACAAAAAGCTTTCATGAATTCCTCATTTTCCAAAATGACTAAAGGCAATTATTGCACATGTTATAGTTATTGTTCATATACTTGTCCAATTAAAAAATGTGTGCCTTACAAATTTAGACAAGTGTGGCTTCCAAAAGGAACTTAATGCAACAAGACTAACTTTCAAGGATCCAAAGCAATTTGGATACCAAATATCAAATGAAAAATGTCTCTTGTAGGTGTGCTAGAGCAAGGAGAAACAATTCTTGAAGAATAAGTGCTCTTGAGTCACACATAAAGGAAAATGGGTGATCTCTATGCTAAAACTCTTTTGTTTGTTTAAATGAGACTTTTGATTGCTTATTTATTGAATGTTTCATTGATTTAGCTTGATTTTTAAAATTGTTTGCTCTTCTTAATTGAAAACTTTGGTTGCCTATTCTTGCTTGAATATTAAGTGCAAAATTCTTTGAGCTTTATTAATAAATCTTGGCTATGCAACTTGATTTGATGTGATACATGCTATAAGTTGCAAGGAAGTATGAATCTAAAGATGGAGTATGTACTTATATTTAATCTTGAATATGTCATCATCCTTATTTTGAGAAAATTATTTTATTAAGATTGATTGATTATGGAAAATTGTTTCTATAAAATTTCCTCATGATTTATGACATTGTTTCTATACTACTTCTTTAAGGAAAAATTATTTTTGTGGATAATTTTGAAACATGTAAGGTTAGATTGTAAAACCCGATCCTATAAGCACATGTCATGACATACATGCACTGAGTAACATGTTATTACGCTAGGAAAGCACTTCAGAATAGACGAAACCCAATATTGTACCTAACGGTACACTTGAGTTGATTTAACCTCGAACTAGTTCAAATAGGAATCGTAGGATAAAATTTAATATTATGCAGTCCAAGAATGACTAAAAATGATTGTTCGGAGTTCAAGGGTGCATTTGGGGTAAAATGGAAAATTTCGATGTTCAGGGGCAAAATCGTCATTTTGTCACCTAAGATAATAATTTGATCATGGAGTGAAATTTTTGACCGAGATTAACTATTTGGAGTATAATTTAATGATAGGAAGTGAAAATTTTCAATTTCGACAATTTTCAAAACATAGGGGCAAAACGGTAATTTTATCGTCTCGAGGTAAAAATCATAATTTTCACCACCCAAAACTTGTCAAAATCATAGGATTTATTTATTTTTGGTATGAACAACTATGGTATGTTAAGTGGTGACAAATTGAAGTTTAAAAGACGAAATTTAAAAAATAGGCCAATGAGAAAGTGACACATGGCACTTTTTTAATGATTTAATATTA
>NC_030851.1:26661976-26666277 GCF_000208745.1 Theobroma cacao
TTTAAGCCGTTTTAGGCTATTGCATTTCATACCATGCATTAGTATAGGATTTAAGTTAATTATATAGTGATTTAGCATCAATGTGATGAATTGTGTAAATTTTTGTAATGTGTCTAGGAGGAGAGCCTTCCGGAAAAGGCAAAGAAGTCGTACCCGACGAGTAGTGATCGGGGCGCTTAGAAAGCTTTTAGTTTGTACAAACGGTGAGTAAACTTATTATTATTGTAAATTATCTAGAGTTTATTTTTAAATGTTCTTTATGTATTTTATGAAATGAAAACGAGATTAAAACGAGATTTTTGATGTTTTAGAAATAAATGTGACAAATAAAAATATATTGTGTTGATTATGAAATTGAGTAATTGGAGGTTGTCAATTATTTTGAAACATATATTTTCCTATGAATGGCTTATGAAATATGAGTATATGTGGCTATATTTGATAAATTGCATTGGGAATTTATGTAAGCTGTTTTTACTATGCAGGTTAGGTAAATAACTAAAAGCCACGTTATACTGTCGAAATTTTATTAAAATTGGTGGGTTAGTCACTACAGTAACGGGGTTCCGTGGACTGCCTATTAGAGGGTCACGGTAAACCCGGTTATATAATTACTCCGGTTGTAGAGGCGATGAGGGTAATCTCGGGGTAGTATTAGAGCTCACTTCACGTCGAACCCCCACGTGAATGTGTAACTCGGCCAACACCAAGGAACGGCTTGTTTTCAAAACTAGAATGTGTTTAACATGTAAATATCTTAACAACCTTGGCGGACTCGGTCAGATGCCTCAGCCAAGGTATCCCCGAGGACTAGATTTTGGCTTGAGCCATGTTTTTAATAAAGGTTATAAGCCTTGACAACTGTTTTGGTAAATTACAAATGTTTTATGGTTTAAGAAAGAAATTGAAAACCTTATGAAATGGTTTGTGATTTGTTGTTTAAACTTGCCTCTATTTTACTCGCCTTTAAATATTTATGATAATGTCTGTTTACTCATTGGGATTGCAAAATCTCACCCACTTCCTTTCCAAACATTTCAAGCCTGTGGTAGCTTGTAGATATTCGATTTTGTCGAGGATTCCAATTGACCCCTCTATCCCACAGACAGTAGGTTACTATCACCAACACTTGGTGTAGTTGTGGGCCACTTGTCATTGTAATTATTATTGTACATTATAACTTTGTAAATTATAATATGTATGAATTTATTTTGTTCTCACGCTACAAAATTTATTTATGTAAAGTTCTATAAAAATGGTTTTATAAGAAAATGAAATATATTATCAAATATTTTTATTTAGTCTAGTTAGCCAACTTTTCACTCTAAATGGATGATTTAGATTACAAAAAAATTTATTTTAAATCGATAGTGGATATTTTCTACCATACGTTGTATTTTTATCAGGTTTCAAAATTTTCTGGTAAAAATGACCAAAATACTCTTATGTGGCGAAAATTTTATTTTAATTGTTTTCGATCTAAAATAGTTTATATTTTCTTAAAGCTTGATATTTAACAACGATTGCTCACAGGAAAGGCAAGAAACTGATTCGTTAGCCTTGCGGGGTTCCGATTGGCATTCCGGATAATGAGTGTCAATCGGGACGTCGCAGCGGTTGTCATGGGCCCGAGGGAGGTTCCGGGTCGTGACATAGATAATGTGATAGGAATATGAGCATACTTGATGACTTACACTCACACCTATTCAAGTAGCTTAAGACAAGGAAAATTGAGTTAAAAAAAATTTGTCTTTGATTTCCTTGTGCTTAACATAAGTTGACCATTTGAACAATCTTGATTTATATTCTAGAACTTGCTTGAATAGTTCAAGATGGTTGGCAATGAGCTCGAAAGTTTTAACTACTTTGATTGGCACTTTTAAAGCAAAATGAGCTTAAATGAGAAAAATGTTGCCATCCTTTAAGTTTAGAATGATATATGAATTGAACAAGTTTGTTTCATAATGAAAAATACTTATGACTTGTTCTTATTGGATGTGCATATTTGCTTGTAAGCTTGAATGGTCATAAGGGCATTTTTGGAACATAATTGTGAGATATTTGCAAATAACCCTTGACATGCATATACATGATTCATTATGTCCATTACATATTTCATAAATCATTTAGAGCATAATGAAACAAAATTGAGTGACATTGAACTCATGATTTTTCACAAAACAAGTCTAATCTTGAATGTTTCAAGTTAAAAGGTTTACAAAAAAAGATTAAATCTTTATCAGTTGATTTTCTTGCGAAATCTTTTTATTCTCTTTGATTGAAATTAATTCTTTATTTTTAATGACATAGCATTATTGAGCAAACTTGATTTGATATATTTATATAAATTGCTCAAATTCGATGTTGTTTGGTATTTCTCTTATGATTGGTAAAATTGATTGAAATGGATTTCTTAAGCATGATTTTGAGTGTGATAATTTAACATTGATGAAATTTTTCAAGCAAAAGAACATATCTATTTGCAATGTTTGGCATCCTTGAGATTATAATGATTTCAATGATATATAACTTGAACAAGCATACCTTGTGTTGAAAATGCCATTATATCTTGTTCTTGTTACAAATGATTACGTGAATAACCTCAAGGGTATTTTTGTCCATATGCTGGAAAATTGTAGAAAATGCTAAATTTGATGCTTATTATGCTTAAATATTGTTTAAATACTTGTTATACATGTTATAAGTCATAATCACGCATCATGATGTAAATTGAATATGTTTGAGCATATTAAAGTCATGATTCTTCAAATGAGCATTTCAACTTTTTAGCACTTGTGAACAATGAGCAATAAAAGCCAAAATTTGAGCTCACATGTTTTTCTTGAAGAATCTTTGATCATACATGTCTGAAATGATGTTTTAACATGGTTGAAATGAAATTCTAAATTGTTCTCACACTAATCCATGTTTTGAGATCATTATACCTTGGAACATTACATGTTTTGTACCTTTTTCTAGCTTTTCAATGTGAAGGAATCTAGCACAATTGACTCCTTAGCATAGCTAGTCGACTATTGAAGAACAAAATGCAAATGCTGTTAGAATGATAAAAAGTGGACCCCAGGGATAAGTAGTCGACTCTTGAGTGGTTTAAAGCAAAAATGGACAGGTTTTGTGTTTCAAAATATCTTTTTACTTTATTTCTTGTCCATTACAATATTCTCTTCTCTGAATTTCCTTTTCAAAGATGATCCTTGACTCTTAAAAACATGTATTATGAATACTCTCATGATCATTTGGTGCAAGTACATGTTCTTGAAATTCCAAAACTTGCTGAAAAATGGGAAATCCTTTTTGATGAGATAAATCTATCTATTCCCAAGCATGACACTCATATTGATTCCATAAATTCTCATGTAGTTGGAATGACAAAAAAGAAATATGAGAAATTGTTCATAAATTCTTGAATTTGTTAATTCGATTGGATTTTCATGTGCTTATATAGAAAATATCTTCTCATGAAAATTGAAATGTTCAAATGCTAATCTAGGAACAATTCTTGAAATATATTTTACGTTTGTGCTTAAATGATTGTTTTAAAATCGATTTCTTGATTGTGCATACAAACTTGATTAAGATGAACTCATCAAACTTAATGAAAATATTCTTGGTTCATCTACTATATTGGTCAAGACACATGCTTATATGATTTTTCTTTATGCTTGACCTTAAGGTTTGAAATCTAAAACTTGACTTGAGCTATGCATTTGAATATAAATTTAATTGTCAAGTTTGATCATGGCATATATTGTGAGTTGACATGGTTGAAATTTATTTTGAATATGCATTTAAATGTTAACTATGTCTTCATTGAGACTTAAAGTTTACATGATCTAAAAATTTTGTGTGCATCCAACTTTAGCTTATAGGTTACCATAAACAACTTGACATGTCAAATAAAATATGGCCTATAGCTTTTGTTAGCAATCAATGCCTAATGTGCTTTGATTAAATATACCCTTTTTTTCTTAATAATTGGTATTCATTGATGATTGAATGTTCACTTTGAATATATTCATGAGTTGAGTGCTTTACTATCAATATTCTATAACAATTGATTTCACTCATGAATTATGAATTATTGAGAAATTGCATGTACCTTGAACTTTAATGGTTGCATATTTTTTCAATGGGTATATGTCTATATTAAACTCATGCTTGCATTTTGATGAAAAAAATTGGAATCATGATTAAGGAAGATAACCATGTTATTTCCTGTAATCATGTTTGTGCTTATTCGATCATAACTTTCATACATGATTGCAATAAATGCAAAATGC
>NC_030851.1:26667663-26673594 GCF_000208745.1 Theobroma cacao
TTGTTCTTACATAGACACAAGCTTGACTCTTGAAGTTATTGAACTATATCTATAAGCTTGTATGACTTAAGTGTATGAGTGCTTATGATTCTCATTCATTAAAGTTTGATTTAAAGATTAAAGGAAAATCTTGATGCACTCATTAAGGGGGAGTTTTGAATATCTTGTTTAATGATGAAAAAGAAAAAGGAGAGAAGGAAGACTAAATCAAATAGAGTTAAATAGGTTTTCATGTTTAATTTATGTGTGTGATGCTTAGTTAGGATTTTATTGAATATTATGTGCTAATTATTATGGATATTCAATATATCATGCTTAGTTACTATGGGCATTGTATATCTTGTTTAGCTGCTATGGATATGATAAATAGTTTATTGCAAATCTTTAAATAAAACTAGATGCATTGACTAAGGGGGAGCAACTCATTATGCATAAAGATTTAAAGCATTCAAATTGAACATAGACACTGCACTTTTAATCTAGGAGTGTTTTGTCATCATCAAAAATAAGAGAAAGAGAATGTTGACTCTATATGTTTGTGATGATAGCAAAATATTCCCATTCATTTGTGTCTAATACCTTTACTTGAGTGTGCAGGAAATTAATATATGAAATTAATTTATTAACTCTTCAAAGAGTATTTTTGAAAGAAAAAGAGGGATAAAATCAACAAGATGTAACTGTCTAACAAAGAGGAAGCTTATTGGTGAAACAAGGAAGAATGTTGGTTGATCAAAGTTTTAAATTGGAGAAATGGCGGGCTGAAGAGTTTGAGAAACAGAATCAACTTAGTCAACCAAGGCAGTCGACTAAATGCTCTCTGCCAAGATCTGCAAACCAAAAACATAATCAACTTAGTCGACCAAGTCAGTCAACTAAGAGCTCTTTGTCTGCAATTTGAACCAGAGCACTACAAGACAGATTAACAGCTAAAACTCATCCTCAACTGTTTCCAATGGCCATAAACTGTCAAATTGACATCAAAGTTGTTTCTCCATGTATAAAAGGGTCTTCCAATGGTTAGAAATCCGTTTTTAAGAGAATTAAAGGCTTCTAAATGATATAGAGCTGAAAAACCAGAAAATCTTCTCTGCACCTTACTGCACTTAAACACCCATCTTTTGTAATTGTGTTCAGCAGTTCATCTTATACCATCTAGATCAAGTAAGTGATCATAGGTACTTCTTTATTTCTTCTCTTCTTGTACACTTAGAGGGAGCGAGTCACTCTAAGGGATTTATTCAAGCTTGGATTGCCTGATTGAGTGTAAAGGTTCCAACTTAGCCTAGAAAAGTTGGTTGTTGGGTTTTGCTTGATCTCGGTAAAAACCATTGTTATAGGTTGTGGTTGAGCCTTTGAAAAACCACTTTGGGTTTTGGTTGAGCCCGTGAAAAACCATTGTGAAAGGCTATGGTTGAGGCTTTGAAAAACCACTTTGGATTTTAGTTTAGCCCGTGAAAAACTAGTGTAAAAGGTTTTGGCTGAGCCTTGTAAAAGCCATTGTAAAGCTTGGTGAAAGCTTGTGAATTTCACCGGCTATTAGTGGAATTTTTGAAAAAATCCTTGGTTGAATAATCAAGGTAGTGGATGTAGGTCTTGGACCGAACCACTCTAAATTGTTGTGCATTGTCTACTCTATTTTTATTTTCTTTGTGCTAGAAATTAGTTCCTCATCTTATCAAGAGCCGATTTGTGCTATTCACCCCCCTCTAGCACATATTATTTGGACCAACAAGTGCATAATGAGTTACTCCCCCTTAGTCAATGCATCTAGTTTTCTTTAAAGATTTGCAATAAACTATTTATCATATCCATAATAGCTAAACAAGATATACAATGCCCACAGTAGCTAAGCAAGATATATTGAATATCCATAATAACTAGCACATAATATTCAATAAAATCCTAACTAAGCATCACACACATAAATTAAACATGAAGACCTATTTAACTCTATTTGCTTTAGTCTTCCTTCTCTCATTTTTCTTTTTCATCATTAAACAAGATATTCAAAACTCCCCTTTAATGAGTGCATCAAGAATTTCCTTTAATCTTTAAATCAAACTTTAATGAATGAGAATCATAAGAACTCATACACTTAAGTCATACAAGCTTATAGATATAGTTCAATAACTTAAAGAGTCAAGCTTGTGTCTATGTAAGAACAAATGTATGGGAGTTAAATCATTTCAAGAATTTATCAAAGATTACTCCAATAATATTCAAGCAAATTTCATCATTTTGTCATAATCAAAACTATAATAATTTTAAAGCTAACAAATACAACATTATGACATGTGGAAACGCTATGAAACATAGTCATACAACATTATAAACATGAACTTTTGCGTGCTATCACAGCGTGGTGAAATGCTACATCACAACGTGTGGAAACACTAATAAACTTTTAAATGAAATCAATTTTTCATAAATCATGCAAATATCTAATCATAAACATGCATAGGCACCTCAGGTGCAAAACAAGGCTCTTAGGTCAACTTAAACATTAATCTATTAAAACATGTAAAACATGGTGTCACTGTTGGCAACATATTCAAAAAGGAACATCCAACAACATATAACAATAAAATAAAGATCGACTTGTCAACAAAACATGACTCGACTCTCTAGGCATAAAGGAGCTGCTAGAACACCTACTAGGGGAAAACTGGGAGCTCGTTTCTATGACTAGGGCGATAAGGTAATCACTGATCTGCAAAAGAAAAAAATGGGAAACTAACCTATGAGTCACAAGATTTCGTGATGGAATATGGAAAAGGTCAAGCCAAGTAGGGGTGGATCCTTCTTTAACCCCCTTGAAATTTTTAAATTTTTTTCTATTTCATAAAAAATGTTTAAAATTTTTTATATATTCTCTTAATGGCCCCCTCAAAATAATTAATTATTTACTAATTAATACAAATAAAAAGTAACAAAATGATCTCACGTGCCTCACTCAACTTTAAAGTTTGTTTATGTTTTCTTCTTTCAATTTATATTATTATTTTTATTTATATTTGTTTTTTTTCATTTCTATTCTATTTGCTTATATGGTCTAAATTTTCATAAATTTTCTTCTCTAAATTTCTATGAACCATCCATCATATTCTTTTCTTTCCTTTTTGTTATGTCATATGTAGGTTTTTGTCACAACCTAATCTCGAGCCATGAATGGCGCAAGGACCCAATAGGCATAGCCCATCGGGCCCAAGCAAGCCTCTCTATGAAAACTTGTTCATTAGACCATCTGTCCTTCATTTACCTCTAAGGTTCTTAATTCATAATTATCAAAATAATTTATTTTCAAGAATAAATCATGGCAACTGAACATATACCATTCACAAAATAATATTACCATTTGCCACACTATGGTGATATTACTATTCAAGCCAAACATGCAGTGTTTACAACAAATTTCATGAATTACATTTAAATAGCCATATACACATACAAAAGACCTTGACTATCAGCGGAGTGACTTTGGCATGGATATTATCATGGGGTGTTTTGGTAAACCTATCATAAGATGAATAGGAGGAAGCGCCTCTACCTAATATCCAACTATCTTCGAACCTGAAAACTAAAATATGAAGTTGAAAAGGATGAGTATAAACCCAGTGAGTGAACATAGGAAGGGAACAAGCAAACGATAAAGAAAGTTTTAGAAAGCACAATGCACTTATATTGAAAACAATGCAATTTAGTTTAATTTCTTGTTAAAACCACTCAATTCAGCTCTTGATCATTTAGTGCCTTAGTATTGAAAGATCCATGATCAATAAAGAAGTTAAAGAGTGAAAGTACAGTAGAGTTTAAGCAAGGCAAGCATAGCAGAGAGAATCTCACTGCAGTGGAAAGGCATTCTCGTTGCAGCGTAATAAATTTTTGCTGCAGCGAACTTCAAGGCAAAATTTTGAACCAATAACCTAGGAGTTTCTCAATGCAGCTAAAATGCATTTTCGCTGTAGTGAAAATCTGGGCTAGTCAAGACCCCAGCACCTGAGAGTTTCTCGTTGCATCGAGAAACAGAGCAATGAAATGAAAAGAATTCTTGTCACAACGAAAATCCATTTGCGCTACAGTGAAAGTCAATTGGAAAGCATTTGTCAAATTTTAACATTCAATATTCAATGCAAACACATAATATTTTTCCCTAAACTCTTTATGTATGTGTATACATGTATACAATTCCCATCTCACCAGCTCATGTGCACTCCCACATTGCACATAGCTAGAATCATCCTGTGCACTCCCATACCACACAAGGCAACATCATCATGTGCACTCCCACATCGCACATGGCATATATCATTAGTGTGTGCACTCACATAGCACACCACTATCACCGTCATGTGCACTCTCACACCGCACATGGCACATATCATCAGTGTGTGCACTCACACAACGCACCACTATCACTGTCATGTGCACTCCCACACCGCACACGCATGGTTACAATTGTCACCCAATAGTGCCATTCAATGCATAACATACACATCAACATAATGTAGAAACACATGAGTTCATCGCATTCATATTTCATAACATAAAAACGTTTTATCAAGGGCTTGTTCCCATGCAGATTTTAAGGAAAAACCAATAAATATTTCAAATGGTTCAATCAAGCATATAATCACTTATTCTAAAACATTTTAATGCAAGTTCACTAACCTTAATGCCACCTTACAAGACTAGTGCCCACAAAGTCTTAATCCAGTAGTCTTGAAATACTGTTAAAACCTACAGTTACTGTCACAGCCCAAATTTCAAGCTATGACCAGTGCATGGACCCAATGGGCATAGCCCACTAAGCCCAAGCAAGCTTATTTATGCAATCCCGATCATCATTCCAAACTATCATTTCTCAAACCCATATTGTAATTCTCAA
Source organism: Theobroma cacao (assembly GCF_000208745.1). Taxonomy (NCBI): domain Eukaryota; kingdom Viridiplantae; phylum Streptophyta; class Magnoliopsida; order Malvales; family Malvaceae; genus Theobroma; species Theobroma cacao. The sequence goes on from NC_030851.1 coordinate 26,672,552, forward strand.
CTAAAAATATTTCAATAACATTTTATAGTAACCCAATACTCACAATTGTATTATGCTAACATAGTATCACTCATTTGCCACCTTACAGTGGCTTCAGTAATCAAATATACATATTTGATTTTTAACATGAATCTTAGTGGTCTTCATTACTTATACATGTACACAAGCATAAGACTCTTGACCGTCAGCTGAGTGACTCTAGGTGAAGATACAGCTACTGAGTTGCCATAGTACCTACCAAAAAGATGAGCATACGTGGACAGCTCAATCTAGGTCCCAACTGCCTTTGAATATGAAAGCATGAAGTTTAAAAATGTGAGTATAAACTCAGTGAGTGAACATAAGAAGGAAACAAGCAATCGATTGAAGGAATTTGGAAATCATGATGCACTTGTTTCAAAAACAATGCAATTGATTTAATTTCTTACTAAAAACCCCTCATTTCAAACTTTGATCAATAACCTCATAGTTTTGCAAAAATCCATGATTAATCCATGAAGTTAAATGGGTGAAAAATAGGTCAAAATCAAGCAAGGTAGCAAGCATAGCAATAAGTTTCTCGCTGCAGCGAGAAACAGTCTTAGTTTGCATATGTTTCAGTTTCTCTATTACATCTCCCACTACAGAAGTCCAATTGACCTGATTTTTATACCATTAGAAAGATAACAAGCAGGGCTATAACGTTTATGTTTACTACTTTTCCCAGTTTGGAAAGTAACGTGGTCAAAATCTTTCATGAAGTAAAAGTACTGCACCAAAATGTGAGAGTTTCTCGCTGCAACGAGAACTAGGCCAGTGTGACCCCCAAAACCCGAGAGTTTCTCGCTGCAGCAAAAATGAATCTCTCTGCAGCGAGAAATAGAGCATTTTAATTGAAATGGGTCTTGTTACTTCAAAAGCCATTTTCTTTTTGAAATGAAAAGTAATTTGAGAGCAATTAACAATGCCAACTTGCAACACAATCACAAATATTTTCATAACTTTCTATAACACACACATATATATACATATGCATTCATCATCATGTGTGCACTCCCTACTCG
>NC_030851.1:26673656-26703425 GCF_000208745.1 Theobroma cacao
TTGAAATGAAAAGTAATTTGAGAGCAATTAACAATGCCAACTTGCAACACAATCACAAATATTTTCATAACTTTCTATAACACACACATATATATACATATGCATTCATCATCATGTGTGCACTCCCTACTCGCACACTCTAACATCATCATGTGTACACTCCCTACTCGTACACTTCAACATCCTCACACAACATTATTCATCAATGCACAATGTATATTCATATACATACATACCAACATAATATAGGAGCACATGGATTGATCCTTTTACACATTTCACATTTTCACAACATCAAAGCATTTTATAAAGGGCTTGTTCCTCGGCACGCATTTTTAAACAAAGGTTGGATAAAATCATTCAAATGTTTCATCCAAATACATTTACATCTCCCAAAGAAAATTTTGAAATGCAAGTTCACTCACCGATCTTGTTGATTTTTTTGCTTGACTCTAACCTCAACTAATACTCTAAATGGACATGTGAGGCCTTGTTAGAACCTATACATACACAACATCACAACCAACCCAAATTGGCATTAATATAATCCAAAAGCTCTTTCTTAATCAAGTTCCACTAGTTATTCCTAACTAGCTTCCAATTGCCATTAAATGGCTAGTTATTCACACTACTTTAGTCACCTTAAGAGTGAATCAACAACCTCAGTGATAAAACACTCACAGACCCCATTGTTAGCCATTATCAACAACTAAAGAAATTTAACCCTAACTTATACTCACCTTGATGGTCTTTATAGTTGAATTCTCTTTCAAAATTCTTCAAGCTAACAAGAAAAATCACTCTCTCTCTCTACATGTCCAGTTAGTGAGAGGAAGATGGAAGTAAAACTTTTTTAAGGGTTTTAAGGTGAGAGAGTGAAAGAGCACAAAAGGTTCTATGAAAAAGTGCTCAAAAGCATTAAATTGAAGCTAGAGAGAGAAAGTTATGGAAGCTTTAAGGGAGGCTCCCATGGAGATGAAGAAACGTGAAAGGGGAAAAGAAGAAGAAATGGTTGGACGCTATTGGAAATTGCTGGAGCTTTAGATATTTATATCTAAAGTTTATCCATTGTTCACTTAAATTACCAAAATGCCTTTAACATGGTGACTTGGTCTTCCTCTCATCCTTTGTGCAACCGTTTACTCTTTTGACACTAGGGCAAGGTCCGTAATAGTCTAAAAATACTCCAGTTCATGAAAACATAAAAATTTAGACCCAAGATGCAAAATGACCATTTTGCGCTTACCATGGAAATTATCATTATTTTTATCTTCTTCATTTATTTACCATCATAAACATAATTTATTCATTCCTTAGGCCTATTTAGACCTTAATAGCATAAAAAAAACCACTCGTAGGAGCTCACCAAGAGAAATTACGAAATTACCCTTGGTCCGCATTATCGCATCTACTTCTAGTTATGTGTCTATGGAGATCGAGATTTCATAGGTTCACTTCTAAATTAACCTTTTTAACTCAGCAATTAACCTCAATTGGCATCCATAAACTTTGTTAGCCACCGTATCAAAATACAGGGTACTACATGTACCAATAAGCCATAACAACCTCTATCAAGTCATAATTTGAATTTAATAATTCTAATAAATATACACTATACAATCTACACTCTAACCCAACTTTTAACATAGAATTCTAGTCTAATTCACTAGCCCATTAAACTAATTGTTCAAGTTTGAAGTTTCTTTACCTTGGTGCTTAAAGGTATAAAAATCAACCAAACCTAGAAAATTTCAAGGAAAGAAAATTTGAAGAAACTTAGAAAATAAAGGCTAAAAATTACAAACCCATAAATTTAAAAATTCAAGGGTTGAAAATATATACCTTTTAGCCTTAAAAATGAAGATTTTAAGCCAAAAATCCAAGTGTTGTTGAAAGTGGAATAGAAATAGAAAATAAAGGAAAGGAAGAGAGATTTTTCTTTCTCTCTCCTAAGATTTAGATGTGCTGGAAATTGGAGTTAGAAGCTGCAGGTTTGACACCCAAGAAGTTAGGAGAAGGAAAGAGTAAGAAGAGAAAAGGAAAGAAAAGAAAATAAGGAAAAGAAAATGAAAATGTTGATTTTTATGGTGGAGGAACAAAAATGGCATTGGGAGGAGATGAAGGAGGAAGATGGTGCCTTGGATACAATGGCCGGCCATGGGATAAGGATGGAGAGTCAAAGATTCCTTTGGAAGGTTTGACCAAGCTTTATGAAAAATTATCGTTTTGCCCTCTAAGGTTTTCACCCTTTTTAATTGTATCCTCCCACAATCTTTTAATTTCAATTTCTTTCTATTTTTCTTCTTTAACACTTGTACCAATAAAATATCAAATTTATGATTCAACGCGATAACATCGTAATATTTAAATATTTACTTACTCGCATTAGTTTTATTTAATAAAGACACGCGGGCCCCATTAACGTCATTTTTCTCTAAAATTCCCTCGTCCTTCTTCTCCTCCACTTAGATTGACCATGTATTTCTCCTTTATGAATAATTTCGACATCGAATAAAATATTAATATTTTAATATTATTTTATCTCAAAATTTTCCACTAGCCTTCGAGGGCTCCAAAATATCTTACTTTGCCCCGATTCACATCTGAATCACCTTTTATCTCATAAATTCTTCCTCGATAAAAATATTATTATTTTATTATTATTTCTTCTCATACGAAATATTTTATCTTAAAATACTATTTTCACCCGTCTCCATCCTTTGACACTTAAATCAACATCCATTGACCCTTTGTTTCGTTGATAAGATCATATTGACTTCTATACGAGGGTATTGGGTGTTATAGTTTTATCTTATACTTGCCATGTTCTCTTTTTTTCTATTATATAGATTTTATTTTCTATGATTTTAATCTTTAAAAATTATCAAATTATTATGTAGTTCTTAAATATAAGTTGTAATGTTGCACTTTTGCTTAAAATTTCATTAATGTATCATTTTTTATTAATCCTGATTATGTAAAAGGAAATGATCTTGAGTATATCTTTTCTTTATGTGTATTTTGTTTTATATTTAGTTGAAAGAAAATTATCTGGAATGTATAGTCTTTAAATAATCCTGATTATATAAGAGGAAATTATTAATCTTGTATATCGTATTTAACTATTTATATTTTATGCATTATAATTTTATATTTAATATTATAAGTTTAAATAGAAATAAAATAAGAATATTGGATGTTGACTGTATTAATTTTTTTTGTAGGTTTGATTAAAGTATAAGTAAATTGAAAAAATTGATAAATTCCTTAAAAGAAAAGATGCAAATCGTTCGAATGATTCTCTTACACTTGAGCCACCAAGTCTCAATGCTTCAACTCATGAACAAGAGTAATGTGAATAAAAACATCTAAGACTTAATCCTAAAGAAATGGATTTTTTTCCAGTACATAATCAATAATTGATAAATTTGTATCTAGGAATTATGATCGAGCACAACTTTCCTGAAGGGCTATTGTAAGTCTTTCTTTTCTTGATTTACATGTTATATAAAATTATTTTCTATTATCAATCATTTGATAGTTGGTTAAGTTCAATATATTAGTTTTTTAAATTTTTAACTTTTATTCCTCTACCCTTGGCCCCCCAACAAAAGTTGGCTAGCTTCTCCCTTGAAGCCAACGGAAACAGCTTTTGTACAAATCACAGTTTTTAATGTAAACATAAATTTTAAGATAAGCACAACCTTTTTGCCAAATCCTTGAAAATTGAGTTGTCATGAAACCAACAATTTTTCTTAGTTGAAATTGATATTTCATAGACACATATTCTATAAAGAAATGTTGAACACTTATGAAAACCTTTTTTGAAAAACAAGGAAGTTGTATAGCACCTAAAGCATCAAATCCTCTCTAAGGGATATCGATACTTAACTTTTAGACCCAAACTGTGGGTTCTCTACTACGAATTTCCATATATCGCTTAAATTACTTTTCTGGAGAATACTCATGTATTAAAGGTTTCTCTAGGATTCAACCATATAACAACACACAATCAAATATTTAATATATAACTCTAATCTGAGTCTCAAACTTAGTCTGACTATTCATATATTGTATCTATTCATAGAATTTTCATCTGAAAAATCTACCAAGGACAATGGTACAATCCCCACTGTCTAGAATTTTTCTATAAATCACTTTGAGTGGCATTCCACCAACTCCTTTGTATATGTATGTATGTGTGTGTGTGTGAGTGTGTGCATATGGTACACGCCCACCATCATGGCTTTCATACTCATTTAAATATGATAAATCTATAATCTATAGCCTCATGGCTTGTTTTGATATTTCATAATAATTCATAATCATAATCATGCTTATACCATCTGATACTTGGAATTACTTCACGTAATATCTCTATCTTTTACTGTATATTCTCATGTACTTATAACATGCTTATCTCTAATTCATGAGGTGGGAAAGTTTACGTCCACCCTAGGATACCTATAGTCCTTATATCATTTAGTACATGGTGCTATGTCACATACTATCTCATACTTGTTTTGCACTTACTCTACAACATGCTTATCTTTAAATATTAAGGTGGGAAAAGCATACATTCACCATAACATTCATAAATTCATACATAAAGCTCATTCACTAACATATCTTGGTGGAATCATTTTGAAGTAAATCATTTGAAAAGGCTTGTCTTTCTTGTTAAAAGCTACTACATAATATAGATATTTACATACATATATAGATTCTAAAACTTCTTTGAAAACATTTGGATTTAAATATTTTTATTTATCATTGTAGAGATAGCATTCAAATCATGCAAGACAAACAAGTCAATAAATCATGTTTAGCTTTAAATACCAAAATACTTTGAAAAGGTGTATTCACTCACCTTAATGGGAAGCATTTTTGTTATAAACCTTAATTCGCCAAAACCTTGCTCGATCTACGACCTTTAAGCTCTAACCATAATAAATTCCACCATGAGTTTTCTAGTTTTCTCTCAAACCCATTTATTCAAAACATGTCGAGTAAACTAATATTCTTTGATTTAATTCCAATAAGCTTAAAACTTCAAACTCAATGCATTTATTACTCAACTATGAGAATTCTTACCTTAATAACTTCTTTTAAAAGTAAAACCCTTAAAAGTTCTTACCCTAAGAGAGGGAAAGTTGCTAAAATTTGTAGAAAGAGAAAGTTAGCCTAAACCCATGGCTTTTAAAGCTTGATAAGGTTAAATCTTACCTTAGATTCGACTTGGAAGGTTAATCCTTGCTAGATATGGACTTGGATTAGCGGTGGAAGGGTTTGGAGAGTGAGGGGAAGTGAAAGGAGGCTAAAAAAAAATGATAAATATGAAAAAAGGCTCGGGTAAGGTTCTTTTATTTTTCCCTGCTACGCTTTGGGGATCAAGCCTTGGGTCTTCTTTTTCCACATTTGGTTATAGGGATTGACCTTTTAATCTCAAGTGTCGATCCCTAAGTTCCAAAATACCTTAGCCCTGTTTTGTGTTGCAAGGCTCGACCTTTTAAAGCTTAAGGGTTGATCCCTAAATTCTTGTCACATCTCATTTTCTACAGGGATCATGACCGGCTTGAAGATTTCAATGGGTATAGCCCATTAGATCCCATTTAGATCCAAGTAAGCCTAACATCAATATACATAAACATTATTTATTATTTATCAATCATCATGCAAACATACGCATATTCGCACCATTATGGATTTCACCAGTTAACGTGCTCATAAATATTCTCAAAAGCAAATATTTCATAATCCACTGTGGATCCATGTGCCCATACATACAACATTCATTTGCACACTTGTGTTGCTCACATAGGCTCTCAAGCCATCAAGTTCTATTCATATATATGCATAAATAAAATCCATACCAAGTATAATGCCATAGCATGGCTACATCATCACAATAGTATCCAACAACATTTTAACAAAACAATAGATAAAGATCGACTCATTAGCAGAACATGACCAACCCTCTAGGCTTTAAGTGGGTTGCTAGACACCTACCAAAGAAAGAACGGATTATGTCTCTATGACTTGGGTGGCTGAGAGCTATCATTGATCTGCAACAAAAATAAAGGAAACTAATGTGTGAGTCACAAAAACTTAGTGAGTGAATACAAGAAAGGGACAAGCCAAGGGGGAGAGTTTTTGTACAAATCACATCATTAATGTAAACATTAATCTTGAAGCAAACAAACTTCATTTTTCATATTTGTTATAACATAAGGTTGTTTTGAACTAGTCACATTTTCATAATGAAATCGATAGTTTCATAAACATGTTGTTCTTTAAATAAGCTGAACATTTATACAAAAACCTTTAGGAAAAACTAGAAAACTGTACCTTACCTGTGGTATCGAATCCTCCCTAAAGGAAATGATACTAAACCATAGAACCCAAGATATGGGTAATTTAATCCAATCTTTTTGTAAATCATATGAGCTGTTTATTTGTTCAAGATTCTTTACAAGAATTCAATCATAACATTTTGTGATCATTTATTGATCCATATAACTCAAGTAAGCATTTTTCCATCTATATAACTCGAATGATTGATTTCAATAAATCCACATACATTTCTCATCCTCTATTTATAACGAAATTAAAGTTTTTGAAGTAAAACGTCTAAAAAGGCTTGTCCCCCGTTGTTGAAAACTAATACATATTAGTAATATTTACATACATAAATAGATTCTAAAACTTCTAACAAAATATTTGGTTAAAATCATTTAATTTAATATTGTAAATATAATATGCAAATAATGCAAGTTAAACAATTCAATAAAACATATTTAGCTTTACTATATTAAAATACTTAAAAAGGATGTATCCACTCACCTTGACAAAAGCGTGCTTCCAAACCTTGCTTCATCAAACCTCACTTATTCTATGATATTTGAGCTCAACACAACCTATCACAATAATTTCTAGCATAAATACCTATTTTTCCAACAAACCCATTTATTTGAATCTAATCAATTAAACCTACAATTTTGTTTCAAGCCTACAACCAACAATACTTTTAACCCAAATCAAATAAAATGAAACCTTAATCATTCTTACCTCGAACACCTCCTTAGAGAGTGAAATCCCAAAATATTTTGATCAAAAATGAGCTAATGAATTAAAAATAATAAATTCTTAGAGTTAGGGCACAAACTTGGTATTAAAGTTGAAAAATGTCCAATCTCACCTTAGAATTAGGTTTGGAAATTAAATCTTTGTCCAAAGGGGTTTTGAGAGGTTGGGAGAGGGTTTGGTGGTTGCTGGGGACAAGTTGGAGATTGAGAGAATGAAAAATGGGGGTTAATGTTCGAGCTGAGCTTTCACTTTTACGACAAGCTATCCAAAGGTTGATTTCTTAAACTCCATAGTTGCCCATGGCTTAATCTTTTTGCCTAAGGTCAAGTCTTGGCCTTGTATAGTCTACCCTAAACTAGAATGTTGGTAATTTTTAAGCCCCAAGTCACTAAGGTCAAGTTTTAACCATTAAGGGTTAACCCTTCAAGCTTTAACTTGTAAAAATTGATTAGTTTGGCTTCCTTTTTCGACCCTTCCTTCAACCATCATTCACCCATGAATATAACACAAGAATATGGAGAGATTTGCATCAAACAACAAGGAATTCTCATAGATCATTGTCACCAATGTATAATTCATGAAAGTTCACATTTTTACTAAACTTCCACCATATAAAAAATTAAGGTTTCACAATTCTTGAGAGCTATGTAAAGTGTTCTGTGTTGCTAGGATTGACCTTTCCTCCTTCAGGATTGATCCTCAAGTTCCAAAAAGCCAAAAGTTAGCCTTAAACTTCTAGGGATCGACCCTTCATGCCTTAAATTTGGTTTCTTTTCTCTTCCATTCCTCAAATAATAATTATTTAACATTCACAGCACTATATATGGGTAAAATTTAGAGCATCTTGGTTAGGAAAATTATCCAATAACTCATTTATAAAATGGGTCATAATAATTCTAGGAAAATTACCAAGTTACACCTAATGAAAAGTTAAGGTTTCACTGGAAGAAAATCTAAATTTTAATATGAATAGTGTGAAATCCCTAATTTTTAATATAACAACAAGATGATAATTTACTTGGTGAGCTTAGGAAATGCCTCCTTAACTCAAAGACCCTTAATTTTTGTCCTTAAGAATAATTATTAAGAGTTTTAAAGGTTTAAAGAAGAATTAAAAAGACAATCAAGCTCGAAAAAGACTAATCTTGTGCATTAGGCATGAAAGGTCAATCCTTGGAAGTTTTGGGTCAGTTTTCAACATTTTAGAATATAGGGATCAACCTTCGAAGGAAAAAGGGTTGATCTTTAGGAAGCAGAATGCCTAAGGTGCATTTTGTGATGTAGGGATCAAACCTCTCTCATAACAAGGTCGATCCCTAAAAGCTTTCAAACCCTACTTCTACTCATTGGAATGTAGGGATTGACCCCTCTAGGTTAAAGGGTATATCTTTGGGTTTTTCACACTAGTAGAAAAGGTCAAATAAAACTCCACGCATTGGTCTTTTTCTTATCGCTTTTCTTTTCTCGCCTTTCCTCTTTTTTCTTCTTTAACATGTGCTTCTGTTCTTATCTCCTTCACCCCTTATACTTGCTCAAATTCCATCTTTGAATCTTGGTTTTTCAAGTGTCCAGAAGGTAAGATCTCAGCTCCCTAAACATTCTTAGCCATGGGTTTCAAGTTTCAAACTTTCTCTGTTTGAACCCAATATTTTTCTCTTTCTAAGCTTTCAAGGTTCATACTAGATCCTTTTGCTAGCAGCTCACCAGGTAAAACAAGGCACAAGTTAGGTTATTTATAGTATGGGTTTGTCATTTGGAAGAAGATTTAGGGTTGATTTTTTGGTTAGTGAGTACTAAGGTTTTATTGAGAAATAGAGTAATTTTGAGAATTGGGGAATTCATTGAGGATATTAATGTTGAACGTGGACCTTTTATGTTATGGGTATGGAAAAAATGTAGGTGTTGGGAAATGAAGACTAGATTTAGAATGACATTGGTGAAAGTTGTTGAAATATTAGTTAGATTCCAATTTTAATAGAATATATTATAGCTTGATTGTGTACTTGGTTTGTCTTAGGTCCAATTGAAGCTCTAAGTCCCACTATCTAAAGGAGCTTGATACATTACAAAAAATATGGACTTCATTGATAGATATGACTTCATTGGTAAAATTTTCTCAAAAAATTTTGACGGATTGCCGACGAACAACATCTATGCAATTTTCTGACAAAACATCAATGGAACATTGAAGGAAACCATTATATTAGTACTTAATTGATATTTATTTGGTGCGCAATAAAAAGCAATTGACGTGAAGACTACTGACGGATCTAATCAATCGGTATAAAAAAGCATAGACAGATATTCTAATAGAAATACCAATGAAATTTTGATCGAAAATGGCTACCTTAAATGTCAGTAATATATCGATGGAATTTCCAAAATATCGATGAAATTTTTGTTGGTCGGGGAAGGTAAATTCAAACGTCAATCATGAATACTGACAGTTATTTTCATCGGTAAAGGTAAAACCAAATGTGAAGGGCATAGAATTGCTAAAAACATTGCAATGAAAATGTCAACAGAAATTCAATTGGTAATGGCTACCATAAACATCAGTAGTATACTGAAGAAGTTTCCAAAATGCCAATAGAATTGGTAATGGTAATGGCTACCATAAACATCAGTGAAGCTGCAGCGAGAATGCCTTTTCGCTGCAGCGAGATTCACTCTGCCATGCTTGCCTTGCTTGGACTCTATCGTAGTTTTCACTCTTGAACTTCATTGTTGATTATGGATCTTTCAATACTAAGGCACTAAATAATCAAGGGTTGAATTGAGGGGTTTTAACAAGAAATTAAGTTAAATTGCATTGTTTTCAACATAAGTGCATCATGTTTTCTAAAACTTCCCGTATTGATGCTTGTTCCTTTCCTATGTTCACTCACTGGGTTTATACTCACTCTTTTCAACTTCATGTTTTCAGATTCAAAGGCAATTGGGACTTAGATTGAGGTGTCCACGTATATTCATCTTTTGGTAAGTACCATGGCATTTAGTAGCTATACCTTCACCCAAGGTCACTTCGCTGGAAGTCAATGAGTTTTTTTGCCTTTGTATACATACACGTGATGTAAATACTAAAATATATGTCATAAACAATATATGTTTATTTTAATTAACGTTGCCACTATGAGTTGGCAATGGGTGACATTATTTGGATGATATAAATGTAAGTAGTTGGTTGCCATGTTATATTGTTGAAATAATTATACTTGAGAATTACAAAATATGGCATTTAAAGTGATGGATAGAATGATGAATAGGATCATATAAAAAAAGGCTTGCTTGGGCTTAGTGGGCTATGTCCATTGGGCCCATGCGCTGGTCATGGCCTAAAAATGGGGCTGTGACATATTTGCAGTAATAAAGTAATGCACAATTTTAATCTGAGGACTTTTGATGAGACCGACATTACTTTTGGATGAATATTTTTCTTTTTTCCTTATGATTATCTCCCATAGAGATGAAGGGTCATAGTTTTCAGGAATATCATAAATCACCATCTTCACATTCAATTTTAAGCAAACTTCCTAAGTCTACAGCAGTCACAACAAATTCCTTTCCATTTAGGAAGACATTCAGACCATCATTAATGAAATCTTCAAGATCCTCCAATTCATTCTCTTCTAAAGCTATGCTAGCATAAAATTCTTTTACAAGGCTAACACTATAGGATCGGTTCTTAAAAGCGCTAAATTTCTTCAGTTTTATTTCCTCAAAATAATCTGATAAAACTACTTGAATTTCAGGGGTCTCATCAAAACTATTTCAGTCGATAAATTTTCAACATGTGATCGAAGCATTTTCTATTTTCTTGAACCTATCCTCATGGGCTTTATTTTTAAATTTTGAGGACAGGACATTACCTTTCTTGGACAATTTTCCTTTCTCTTTATTTTTCTCTGATCTGTGTTCCTTTTCTGTCCCCTTTTTCCCAGTTTTCTTAACCACTGAGGTGGACATAATCTTCTTCTTCTACTTCTGAATTTTTGTTTGTGGACTTTCTTCCATTGGCTGTTTGCCCTTTTTCTTTTCCAGAATATCTTTAGACAGGGTGGATTTTGCCATTTGGTTTTAAGATGTTTTTGACTTAGGGTTTCGTGGGTTTAAGAAGGAAGAAATTCAGTTTAGAAAGGGTTGGTTTCAAATGAGAGAAAATGAAGGGAGAATGAGTTAAGAGAGGTTAAGTTTTCTTAAAACTGTCTGTCTCCCCCTCTTTAAATATGGTTGGTAACCTCCTCTTTTCAAAATTAAAAAATCTGCTTCTCAATTTTATTTTTTAGTTAGGTAGTTTTTCTCCTCTTTTTCTTCATCCGGTAAGCTGTTTCTTTTTACTATTCTATTCATTCTCTCTTTATCTGATTGAGTCTTATTATTTAAAGAGACAGAATACTCTTAGTTGATTAAAAGATTCTCTTAATCGACTAAGTGCCTATTGTTTTATGAATGGAAAGCTCAAAAATTTTCTTACAATTCTTGCATATTAACCATGCCTAAATTTCTCCTAATCTCACAGAATCTTTCCTTATTTAGGGACTTAGTAAATATATCAGCTAATTGTTGTAAAGTGTTAACAAACTCAATTTTAATGTCTCCTTTAATCACATGGTCTCTAATAAAGTGATGCCTAATTTCAATATGTTTGGTCTTAGAGTGCTAGACAGGATTCTTTGAGATGTTGATGGCACTTATGTTATCACAAAATATTGGTACATTATGCACTGTTACTCCAAAGTTTTTTAATTATTGTTTAATCCACAAAATTTGAGCACAACAACTACCTAAAGAAATATATTCAGCTTCAGCTGTGGAGAGTGCAATAGAATTCTATTTCTTACTTGACCAAGACACAAGCATACTTCCTAGAAACTGACAAGTTTTACTAGTACTCTTCCTATCTGTTTTGCTTCAGCAAAGTCTACATCTGAATATCCAATAAAACTAAAGGATGATTCTCTAGGATACCATATTCCTAAAGTTTGTATATCTAAGAGGTATCTAACAATTCTTTTAACAGTAGTCAAATGTGAATTTTTAGGTTGTGATTGAAACCGTGCACACAAGCATACATTGAATTGAATATCAGGTCTGCTAGCTGTTAAATAAAGCAATGATCTAATCATACCTCTATAGAGCTTTTGATCAACACTTTTTCCTTTTTCATCAGCATCAAGTTTGGTGGATGGATTCATTGGTGTGCTAATTGATTTCAGCTTCAGCATGTCAAACTTTTTCAGCATGTCTCGAATGTATCTTTCTTGGTTGATGAAGATTCCTTCCTCACTTTGTTTGATTTGAAGGCCAAGAAAGAATTTCAGCTCACCCATCATGCTCATTTCAAATTCACCCTGCATCTCTTCAACAAAGTTCTTGCACAAAGCCTCATTAGTTGCACCAAACACAATATCATCCACATAGATTTGAACAACAATTAAATCATTCAAGCATTTTTTGACAAATAGTGTTGTATCAATGCTTCCTCTACTATATCCTTTCTCAACTAAAAACTTAGAGAGTTTTTCATACTAAGCTCTTGGAGCTTGTTTTAGTCCATACAAGGCCTTTTGAAGTTTGAACACATTATCTGGTTTTTTATAGTCCTCAAATCCGAGGGCTTGTTCAACATATACTTCTTCTTGAATGAAACCATTTAAAAATGCACTTTTAACATCCATTTGGAATAATTTAAAGTTCATGAAACATGAAAACGCAAGCAATAATCTAATGGCTTCAATCCTAGCAACAGAAGCAAATGTCTCATCATAATCAATGCCTTCCTCTAGGTTATACCCTTGAGCCACTAACCTAGCTTTGTTCCTAATAACATTTTCTTGCTCATCTACCTTATTTCTAAAGACCCATTTTATGCCAACAATGGGATGATTTAAAGGCCTAGAAGCTAGTGTCCATACTCAATTTCTCTCAAATTGATCAAGCTCTTCTTGCATGGCCAATATCCAACTTTCTTCTTTTTCTGCCTCTTCAAAGCTTTTAGGCTCAATTTGTGAGATGAAAGTTGTGAATTCACATGTTCCTCTAGTTCTTCTCCTAGTCTTGACTCCTTGAGAAATATCACCTATGATTTGCTCTTGCGGATGATCCTTGATATACCTTTAGCTCTTTAGAAGATCATTGTGTTGATTTTCAGTCCTTTGTAAGGTTTCTAAGGGTGGAGGTTATGTTTCTCTTCTTAGGGAATTTTCTTCACTGTTTTTCTTGTCATCTAAGCTCATTTCTTCCATTTGTCTTTCAAGATCATTTGTATAATCTTCGTCAGCAGGAATTTCCTTTTGCAAGGCATTAGATTCATCAAAAACTACATGAATAGACTCCTCAATGGTTAAAGATCTTTTGTTAAAGACTCTATAAGCTTTTGAGTTCAATGCCTATCCTAGAAATATAGCCTCATCACTTTTAGCATCAAACTTTCCTAGAGGATATTTTCCATTGTTCAACACAAAGCATTCGCAGCCAAAGCTTCTAAGGTGAGAGATGTTTGGTTTTCTACCTCCGTATAGTTCATATGGGGTTTTTGATATCATGGCTCTTATTGATACTCTATTAAGGATGTAAGCTGCTGTGTTTACAGCTTCTGCCCAAAAGTACTTTGGTAAATTGTTTTCACAAAACATAGTTTGAGCCATCTCTTTTAAGGTTTGGTTTTTCCTTTTTACAACTCCATTTTGCTGGGGTGTTATAGGTGCAGAAAAATTATGATCCAACCCATTTTCATTACAAAAGTTTTCAAACTCTTCTCCCTTAAACTTACCTCCATGATCACTTCTAATGCTAATTATGACAAGTCTTTTTTCATTTTCAACCTTCCTACAATGATTTACAAGTGCAAATAGAGCATCATTCTTATGAGCAAGAAATTAGACCCAAGTATACCTTGAGTAGTCATCAACTATCACAAAGCCATATGATTTACCTCCTAAGCTAGTTGTGCTAATAGGTCCAAATAAATCAATGTGCAATAGATCAAGAGGTCTAGAGGTGGAGACAACCTTTTTGGTTTTGGAAGATGTCCTAATTTGTTTACCTAGTTAACATGCATCACAAATTTGATCATATTCAAATTTAAGCTCAGACAATCCTATAACTAGATTTTTCTTATCAATTTTGAGATGGTATGCATGCTCACATGTCCAAGTCTCCTATGACATAACCGGCCATCATTTTCAACATTTACCATAAAACATGTTTCATAATTCACCTCAAAATCTTCAAGAAATATAACATACATATTCTTATTTCTTTTTCCTAGAAATGAAACTTTGTTAGTACTTATGTCTATCACTTCACATTCATTTGAGTCAAAGCATACCTTAAATCCTTTACCACATAATTGGCTGACACTTAATAAATTGTGTTTCAAACCTTTAATTAGCAACACATGACTAATTTAAGCTTGAGTGTTTTTACCAATGGTTCCTATACCATAAATTCTACCTTTTGAATCATCACCAAAGGAAACGGTACCTCCTTTTTTCTTGTCTAGCTGAGCAAACAACATTTTGTTTTCAGTCACGTGCCTTGAGTAGCCACTGTCCATATACCATGGTTCCTTCTCCTTTGGTTGAGCTCTTGTGCATGTGTCTTTTCGGATTGGCTTAACCTACAGAACAAATTTTCAATTTTTCTTAATAGGTACCCATACCTTGATGGGTCCTTAAAGGTTAGCTATAACATAGGATTCTTTTGAAACCCAAATTTTTCTTTTTTTCTGCATGCTTCCTTTTTTATAGCAGTCATAGGATAAATGAGCAACTCTATCACAAATATAACATTTAAATGATACCTTATCAGAATTTTTCTTGAAGTATGTATTTCTTTTTTACATTTCTTTTCTCATATTCTTAAGAGCAGCATTTTCTTCAATTTTTTTTTGTAAAGCTTTAGTTTTACTTTTAAATTCCAAGTTTTAAGTCTCAAAATTAGTTTTTGAATGTTCTAGTTCTGTTTGAAGAATGTTTCTTTGTTCAAAAACAAATTTGAATTCATATCTAATCTTTTCTAAATCTATTTCAAGAAATGCAGTCTTTTTCTTTAAAGTTTTGTATTTTGAAGTAAGTTTTTTAAATTCATCATAAAGACATTCATACTTCTCTTGAAGTTCATCAATAGAAATATCACAAAGGGTTGAAGATACCTCGAATTTATCATCCTTTGCCATCAGACATAAATTTGTTTTTTCTTCAGCTTTTTCTTCTTCATCATCAGAACTTGAAGTATCACTATTTGACTAAGTTGCAGCCACCATTGCCTTCTTCAATTTTTTGTTTTTCTTTGGTGTTTCTGTCTTCAGCAAGAGGCATTTTGACTTGAAGTGTCCTAGCTTCTTGCATTTAAAGCATATATGCTCTTCCTTCTTGTTGGACTTGATTTTATTTTTGGTTCTCCATGAAGACCCTTGATCTCTTTTGTACCCTCTCTTAGCCAATCTTCGGTTTCTTTGGCCCATAAGCATTCTAAACCTTCTTGCAACAATAGCTAGTTCCTCATCATCATCACAAGATAGACTATCCAATTCTTCTTCAAGAATGTTCACTTTTAAGGCAATGCTTTTCTTCTTTTCTTTAGCTTATCTCTTGTCTTCTTCTTCCTCTTCCTTGAGTTCCAGCTCGTGAGTGAGAAGAGACCCACAAATTTCATCATGGGTTACGACATTTAAGTCTTTGGCTTCACGAATGGTAGTCACCTTTGGCTTCTAATTTTTAGGTAGGCTTTTAAGAAGTGCTTTGACAATTTCATGTTCGGGAATTGGTTTGCTTAGTTGACTGAGTTTATTTGTGATGTTTGTGAACCTATCTAGCATGCTGGTGATATCTTCACCAAGTTCCATCTTAAATATCTCATTGTTGTGGGTTAAGAGAGCTATTTTGGACTCCTTAACTTGTGAAGTCCCTTCATGAATAATCCTAAGTTTATCCCACACTTGTTTGGCTGTGGTACAACTTGACACTTTGTTGAATTCAGTGGGAGTTAAAGCACAATACAGTGTATTGATTGCCTTAAAATTTGTTTGGACTTTTTTGGTTTCAGCTTCGGTCCATTCAGACCTTGGCTTAGGAATCATCTCATTGGTCACTACCTTTTAAGGTTGAGGGAATGAAGGGTCCATCAATCATGACATCCCACATCTCATAGTCTATTGCCCTTATATATATTGACATTCTAGTACTCCAATAGGGGTAATTTGAGCCATCAAATAGAGGTGGTTTGTTTGTTGATTGTCCCTCAGCAACTATTGATTTTTGAAAAGCCATTAGGATCTCCCTTAGGATGTTAAGCCTTGACAAAGAGGGATTGGCTTTGATACCACTTGTTGGTCCCAAGTAAATGTGCTAGAAGGGGTTAAATAGCACTTTTTGGCTCTTACTAAAATTGGCTTTAAGTTGAGGACAAGTTTAAGATCAATAAAGACTGGTTCTATGCAAAATGAGGGAATGATTTAAGAAGGAATGAAAATAAAAACAAAAACAGAGTAGACAATACACCAGAATTTAGAGTGGTTCGGTCAAGGACCTATATCCACTACCTTGATTGTTCAACCAAGGATTTTTGACATGAACTCACTAAAAACAGTAGAATTCCCAAGCTCCCACCAAGCTTTACAATGGCTTTTAGCAGGCTCAGCCACAACCTTTTACAATGGTTTTTTTCGAGATCAACCAAAACCCAAACTAACTTTTCTAAGCTAAGTTAGAACCTATACACCCAATCAAGCAATCCAAGCTTGAATAAATTCCTTTAGAGTGTCTCGCACACTCTAAGTATATAAGGAGAGGAGAAATAAAGGTGTACCTATGATCACTAACTTGATCTAAGTGGTACAAAGTGAACTGCTTGAATCTTTTTCAAGAATAGGAGTGAAGTGCATAAAGTATGCTGAAGGTTTTTGCAATTTTTGAGCTCTATTTGGACTTGGAAGCCTTGGATCAATTTTCTAACCGTTGGGAGCCTCTTAAATACTTGAAAAATCAGCTTTGATAAGTGTTAGGCAGTTTTTGACCGTTGGAAATAGTTTGGTGGCAGTTTTGGCTGTTAATCTATCTTTTAGTGCTCAATTCAAATTTTGTGGTAGGATGATCTTAGTCGACTAATTGCGCTCTTAGTCAACTAAGTCGTCTCAATCTTTTGATCCCAGTTTTTGGTAGTAAGCTTTTAGTCGACTAACTTACTTTTTAGTCGATTAAGTTGTTTTTGTCTTGAAATCCAGATATTTGGCAGTAAGCTCTTAGTCGACTAACTTACTTCTTGGTCGACTAAATCTTCTCTATCTCTCAATCCTCTTGAGCCCGCCAACTTCTAATTTAAATTTTAGCTAACTAACACCTTTCATTATCTAACTAAGAGGCTTCTATTTTGTTGATCAATTGTGGCTCCTTATTCATATGATTTTTGATATATGCCTTTGAATGATTGATTTATTCTTGGCATACAATTTTTATCCTGCACACTCAAGTAAAGATATTAGACACAAATGAGTGGGAATGTTTTATTGTCATCAAAAACTAATGGAGCAAAATTTGCTACTTTGCTACTATTAGTCTTTGTCATTTAACAACTCCCATTATCTTGAACAAATGGAAATGACAAACCAAAAGGCTAAAATGGTTTTCACTAGACATTTATGGAGAAAAGCTAGCTAATACCACAAAACACCTTAATAAATAAAAATTAAAAAGAATTAAAGTTAATTGGGAAAATTAAGCAAAAAAAAATGGAATATAAACTCACATTATTAAGACAATAGACACAATATCTGAAAAGATCAATCTCTCTAAATGATGTTGTACATTTAAACCTCCATACTCCAAACCATGCCTTTTCCTTCCAAATTTATCATATAAATATAGTGACAGTTGTTGGCCCCGTTAATGTGCTAGAAGGGGGGTGAATAGCACAATTTGGCTCTTGGCAAGATGTGGAACTAATTTCCAAAACTTAAGAATATAAAAACAGAGTATAAGGTGTAAAACAATTTAGAGTGGTTCGGTCGAAGACCTACATCCACTACCTTGATTATCCAACCAAGGATTTTCCCAACAATTCACTAAGAATCTGGTGAAATTCACAAGCTTTCACCAAGCTTTTACAATGGCTTTTCGCAGGCTCAGCCAAAACCTTTACACTAGTTTTTCACGGGCTCAACTAAAACCCAAAGTGGTTTTCCAAGGCTCAATCACAACCTATAACATTCAAGCTTTCCCAAGCTTGAACAACCCCTTAGAGTGACTCCCTCACTCTAAGTATACAAGAAGAGAAGTTAAAGAAAGTACCTATGATCACAAGTTGATCTGAATGGTACAAGATTGAGTGCTAAATACAATGGCAAAGAGTAGGCGTTTAAGTGCAGACAAGTGCAATGAAGCTTTTTTAATTTCAACTTTCTATAGCTTAAATCTCATTCAAGGCTTCTCTAAAACTTGTTTCTCATTGTTGAAAGACCCTTTTATACTTGGAGATATAACTCTGATGGCAGTTTGACAGTTTATGGCCGTTGAAAACAATTGAGGATGAGTTCTAGCCGTTAATCTGCCTTGTAGTGCTCTGGGTCAAATTGCAGACAAAGAGCTTTTAGTTGACTCACTTGGTTGACTAAGTTGATTCTATTTCTGGTTTACAGATTCTGGCAGAAGGCATTTAGTTGACTAACTTAGTTGACTAAGTTGGTTCTGTTTCTCAAACTCTTCAACTTGCTATTTCTCCAATTTGAAATTTGATCAACCAATGTTCTTTCTTGTTTCACCAACAAGCTTCCTCCTTGTTATTTAGTTACATCTTGTTGATTTTATCCATCTTTTTCGTTCAAAAATAGTCTTTGAAGAGTTAAGAAATTAATTTCATATTTTAATTTCCTGCACACTCAAGTAAAGGTATTATACACAAATAAATGAGAATGTTTTATTATCATCAAAAACTAATGAAGCCAACAATCTCCCCCTTTTTTATGATGACAAAACATTGCTTGATTAACAGCATAGTGTCTTTTTACTCTTTTTAATTTTTTGCAGAAAAGGGAGATTGCTCCCCCTAAGTATAAGCTCCCCCTTAGTTTGTGCAAACTTTGCTTACTTTTACTCCAGTCAATTTCATTTCTGTCATAAGAGAGAATGACATTGAACATTTTGAGTATGCATTTATGCAGAAATCTGGAATGATTTACAACAATGAAAGTTGATAGATTCTTATAAAGAATTTAGTAGAGTTATGTTAATAGTCATATAATTATCAGATTTTATCTATTCCCTTCATGATTTAATTGACATTTTATGCACATCATCTATATCTATTTTCAACCAAAAATTATTCACAATACCACAAAAAAATTATCAATTATCAGCATATAATTCAATATCAAAGTAGTAGCAGATTTTGTCAATAGCGGTGAAAATACCAAGGATAGCAGATTTCAATTTCCATCAATCAAGCATCATAATCATATCAGCATCCATTTGTCAAATAACCATAAGCATAAAGGATAACAAGATTAAAACCAAGTTTTCAAGTGCCACCATGGCTCAAAAAACAGTTAACCAACAAGTATTTCGAAACTACCCCTGGACTATTTTTGCTTTCTATCTCCTATTTTTCTAAGTTCATTCATCTTTGATTCTGTTTCTTTCCTTTCCTAGGTTCCTTCTTGGTTCCTCTACCCTAACATGTTTTTTTAAAATTATATTTTTCTAGTTCCTAGTTCCTGTACCTATTTTATTCTACTCCCCCTTTTTGTCAGCATCAAAGGGAGGAGCTTCTATTCATCTGATGTGTCGGAGGGTGAGGACTCAGCATCATACAAAGGGTTAAGAGGAAAATGAGAGGGTTCTCAGAGAGGAGATGGCTTTTTAGAAGAAGATTATGAAGAAGATTTGTCTAAAACATGAATTGGACTGTGATGAGAAGAGGCTAAAACTGGTTTGGACTTCTCTGCCAATCTGGAAGACTTTCTTTTTTTGAGAAAAGCTGTCTTGGTTGCCATAGTCTTCCTTCCTTTAGTTGGTTGTTTTGCCTTAGCTAGTTGTGCTGTGGTGGTTTTTGGTTTCCCTGTTTTTACCTTTAGTTTTGGAGTTGAAGCAGGTTTCTTTCCTTTTCTTACATTTGCACCTTTCTTATGAGTTGCTGTCTTGATAGTGGCTTTTTCAGCTTGTTCCTCTCTGACCATTTGGTGAAAAATGTCCATAATGGAAACTTCCTCTGAATTTGGAGAAGAGGCCTGATGTTTTTCAAATTTTGCACCAGCTACTTTAGTTCCTTGTTCTAAGTCATTTTTGCTTTGAGGTTCAGGGGAGGGTGTTTTGGCTGGCTGATCAACTCCTTGTGGGGAGTCCTCAGTTTGCAGAATAGGACTGATAGACTTGTAGGTAGAGCTTTCATTTTGAGTGCCAGAACTTCCAATATGAGGGGCAGACTTCTCTGCTGGCTTTGCTGAACCTTCAGCACCTTGCTGTGTAGGTGCAGTGCTGGATGTCATAGAACTGCCTACAGCCACAAGTTTAGATGCCATGTTTTCCTTCTCCTTCAGCTTGTTGTCCAACTCAGTGATTTTATCTTCCATTTTCTGTAGCTTCACTCTTTGGTCAGTCAGCTTACCATCAATCATCATAAGCAAATTAAAAATCATCTCATTCGAAATTTTTGGAAGGAGCTTCTTCAGGTTGAGCAGGAAGACTGTGATCTTTTTTTGAGCTAGTTTTGGAGGTTTTGATAAATTTCTCTCCATCAAGCACATACCCCATCTTAACTAAGCTGCCATAATAAATGGCTTGGTCTTTGGTTTTCACCAGGTCCATATCATACCTTTTAGCCCATATTCCTTTCTTCTACATGAGGGATGTAATCACATTCCCATATGGTAGATTGACCTTATCAAGTTTGTAGGCACTTCTCATTTTCTCAATCATAAATCTCCCCAAATTTAGAGACACTCCATTAAACGTATGCTCCATCAACCAAATATCCTGAAGGCTGATGTAGCTAAGACTTCCACTCCTCCCTTGAATATTTGCTACTATAAAGTAATGCAATATCCTAATCTGTGGATTGATTATCAGACCTGAATTACTTTTAGAGGAGTATTTTTCTTTCTTTCAGTGATGATCTCCCACAGTGAGGACGGATTATATTTTTCTGGAAGTTCAAATTCACCTATTTCACCCTCTATTTTCAGCAGGTTCCCTAAATCTCCAGCAGTCAAAACAAACTCTTTTCCATTCAGATAGACATTTAAGCCATCTTCTACATAGTCATCAGAATCTATTAATTCATTTTTTTTCAAAGCAATGCCAGAGTAAATTCTTTAACCAGACTTGGACTATATGACCTATTCTTAAAAGTGCTGTAACCTTTAAGTTTAAGTTCATCAAAGTACTCAGATAGACTGGTCTGAATTTCTACATTTTCCTTAAAACTCTTCCAATCAATAAACTTTTCGTAGGAGATTGGTGCATTGTCCATATTCTTGAATCTATACTCATACAGCTTATTTCTAAATTTCGAAGAAGAAGAAGAATTGATACCTTTATGGAGTGAGGGTTCTGTATCTTTCTTTTTGTCAATTTTTTGCTTCTTTTCCCTTAGTTTTTCGGCAATTTCCTTCACTAAAGCAGGTACAATTTTTTGTTTCTTTTTTTGACTTTCTGTTTCAGCTTCTTCCTCCATTGGCCTTTTTCCTTTCTTCTTCTCTGATAGTTCTTTACTCTGAGATGTTCTAGCCATTTTGGTTTTAGAAATTTCTGAAGGTTTAAGTCAGTTTTAGAGGCAACTAGGAAGATTTAGGTTTTTGTTTTTAGAGCAACGAGTTGCAGAGGAGAGGGAAGAAGAGGTTGGCAGCAGTTATTGCTCAGAAAACTTCTTATCTTCCTTTAAGAACTGCCCTACTTTTATTTCTTCATATTTTCAAATCTCCCTCTAAAATTTTGATTATATACCTTTGGCAGCTCTACTCTATTCCTTTTTACACCCGATAAATCAAATTTTTACCATAATTTGCTCTTATTTCTTTAAACTCATTGAGTTTTATTATTTAATGATGTAAGGCCATTCTTAGTTCACTAAGAATTCCTTAGTCGACGGAATGCATTCTGTTTTCAATGTGAGAGCCAAAGATTTTCTTGTAATTCTTTCACATTAACCATTGCCAAATTTCTTCTAATCTCGTAAAATCTATCTTCACTCAATGGTTTGGTAAAAATGTATGTTAATTGATGTAGAGTATTCACAAAATCTATTTTAATGTCATTTTTCACTACATGGTCTCTAATAAAATGGTGTCTAATCTCAATGTGCTTTATCCTAGAATGTTGCACAGGATTTTTTGATAAATTGATTGCACTTGTGTTATCACAGTATATCGGTACATTATGCATAATTATTCCATAGTCTTTTAATTGTTGCTTGATCCAAAGGATTTGTGCACAATAGTTGCCTAATGATACATATTCAGCCTCTGCTGTAGACAGTGCTACTGAGTTTTGCTTCTTGCTGCACCAAGACACAAGCATCCTTCCTAAAAATTGGCATGTTCCACTAGTGCTTTTTCTATCAGTTTTGCTGCCAACAAAGTCAGCATCTGAATATCCAACTAGGCTAAGAATTGAATCTCTAGAGTACCATATTCCTAGTTCTTGAGTGTCTATGAGGTATCTAAAAATTCTCTTAACAACTGTTAGGTGTGATTCTTTAGGCTATGACTAAAATCTAGCACACAAGCACACACTAAACTGAATATTTGGTCTACTTGCTGTTAAGTAAAAAAGAGAGCTGATCAAACCTCTATAGAGCTTTTGATCTACATCTTTTCCTTTTTCATTTATGTCAAGTTTGGTAAATGTACTCATTGATGTGAAAATTAATTTCAGCTTCAGAATATCAAATTTCTTGAGCATATCATGAGTATATCTTTCTTGGTTGATGAAGATTCCTTCCTCACCTTGCTTAATTTGAAGACCAAAGAAGTACTTTAACTCTCCCATCATGCTCATCTCAAATTCACCTTGCATTTAGTTTGCAAAGTTCTTGCATAAAGCTTCATTAGTTGCACCAAATACAATATCATCCATATATATTTGCACAACAATTAAATCATTTAGATATCTCTTAATGAACAATGTAGTATCGATGTTGCCTCTATCATATCCTTTTTCAACTATAAATTTTGAAAGCCTCTCATACCAAGCTCTAGGAGCTTGTTTCAATCCATACAATGCTTTGTGAAGCTTAAAAACATGATTAGATTTTTCAAAATCTTCAAAACCAGGTGGTTGTTTTACAAAAACTTCCTCTTGAATTAATCCATTTAAGAATGCATTTTTTGCATCCATTTGGTACAACTTAAAATTTATGAAGCATGCAAAAGCTAGTAACAACCTTATGGCTTCAATCCTAGCTACGGGAGCAAAGGTTTCATAATAATCTATTCATTTTCCTTGGTTGTATCCTTTTGCTACCAGCCTAGCTTTGTTTCTAACTACATTTCCTTGCTCATCTACTTTATTTCTAAATACCCATTTAGTACCAACAATAGGATGATTTGAAGTTCTAGGTACCAATGATCATACATGATTCCTTGTGAATTGATCAAGTTCTTCTTGCATGGCCATTATCCAACTTTCCTCCTTTTCAGCTTCTTAAAAGTTTTTAGGTTCAATTTGAGATATAAAAGCTGAAAGCTCACAAATTTCTCTAGTTGCTTTCCTAGTTTTAACTCCTTGTGAAATGTCACCTATTATTTGGTCTTATGGGTGATCTCTTACAAATCTCCAACTCCTTGGTAGATCATCATGCTGATTTTCTGCTCTTTGCAGATTTTCTAGAAATGGAGTTTCATTTTCTCTTCTAGATGAGCTTTCGTCATTATTTTTATTATTCTCTAAGCTCATTTCCTCCATTTGTTTTTCTAGGATTTCTATATCATCATCACCACCATGAACTTCTTTTTGTAAAGCATTTGAGTCATCAAAAACTACATGGACTGGTTCTTCAACGGTTAGGGTCTTTTTGTTAAAAACTCTATAGGCCTTTGAGTTAATGCATATCCTAAAAATATTGCTTCATCACTCTTTGCATCAAACTTCCCTAGGGGCTGTTTTCCATTGTTCAATACAAAGCATTTACAGCCAAAACTCCTAAGGTGAGAAATATTTGGTTTCCTACCTTTGTAAAGTTCATATGGAGTCTTTGAAATCAAGGGTCTTATTGAGACTCTATTAAGAATATAAGCTGTTGTATTTACTACCTCAATACAAAGATATTTAGGTAGGTTATTCTCACATAACATGGTCCTAGCAATTTCTTTTAATGTTCTGTTTTTCCTCTCTACAACACCATTTTGCTAGGGTGTTCTAGGTGCAGAAAAATTATGATCCAACCCCTTTTCATTGCAAAATTTTTTAAACTCATCATTCTCAAATTCTCCTCCATGATCACTCCTTATGCTAATTATGGCTAGTCCTTTTTCATTTTCTACTTTCTTACAATAACTTAAGAATACTTGTAGAGCATCATTTTTATGAGCAAGGAAGTATACCCAAGTATATCTAGAATAGTCATCAACTATTATAAAGCCGTAAGATTTACCTCCTAAGCTAGTTGTGCTTATCGGACCAAATAGATCAATGTGCAATAATTCAAGAGGTCTAGATGTTGACACTATTTTCTTAGTCTTAAAGGATGTTCTAACTTGTTTTCCTAGTTGGCAAGCATCACATATCCTATCATTTTCAAATTTCAATTTCGGCAGTCCAACAACAAAATTTTTCTTTATTAATTTAGACATAGTATGAATGCTCATATGTCCTAATCTCCTATGCCATAACCAGCTATCATTCTCAGCATTTGCAACAAGACATACTTCACTATTCACATCAAGGTCTTCAAGAAAAATTACATACATG
Organism: Theobroma cacao; assembly: GCF_000208745.1. Classification (NCBI taxonomy): domain Eukaryota; kingdom Viridiplantae; phylum Streptophyta; class Magnoliopsida; order Malvales; family Malvaceae; genus Theobroma; species Theobroma cacao. The sequence continues at coordinate 26,698,643 of NC_030851.1, forward strand.
TTCTTCAACCCTTTTCCTATAAATGAGATTTTATTTGTACTCATATCAATCACTTCACACTTAGTTGAATCAAAGTATACTTTAAATCCTTTATCTCATAATTGACTAATACTTAGTAGATTATGCTTTAAGCCTTTAACTAGCAACACATGACTAATTTGAGTTTGGTAACTCTTACCAACCGTACCTATACCATGGATTCTGCCTTTTGAATCATCTTCAAAGGATACAGTTCCTCCCTTTCTTTTATCCAACTGAGCAAATAGCACTTCATGTCTTGTCATGTGCCGTGAACAGCCACCATCCAAGTACCAAGGCTGTTTCTTCTTGAGTTGAGCTCTTGAACATGTCTCTTTTAAGTCCAGCTCAACCCACAAAACAAAATTTCAGTTTTTCTTTATAGGTACCCATACTTTGATGGGTCCTTGAGTGTTAGTTACAACAAAGGATCCCTTAGGAACCCAAATTTTCTTAACTCTCTACACTTTTCTTTTCTTAAAATAGTCATATGACAAATGACCATGTTTACCACAATTATAACATCTAAGTAATGCTTTAGCTGAATATTTATTATGTTATGCATCTTTTTTTGAAGATTCATTTTTCAAACATTTAAGAGTTGTGTTTTCATCAAAAGTTATTTGCAAGGCTTCAGACTTGTTTTCCAGCTCTTATTTTAAAAACTCAAAGTCTGTTTTTGAGTGTTCTAACTCAACTTGCAAAATATTTTTTTGCTAAAAAACAGAGGTAAACTCTTGTTTGATTTATTCCAAATCATTTTCAAGTAATGCAGCCTTTTTCTTCAGTGATTTGTATTTTGAAAAAAGTTTTTCAAATTCATCATAAAGGCATTCATATTCATCTTGTAAATCATCATAAGAATTAATGCAGGGGGATGATGATACCTCTGATTCATCCTCTTGTGCCATTAAACAGATGTTTCCTTTTTCCTCAGATTTTTCATCATCAATTTCAGAGGTTGAAGTGTCACTGTTCGACCATGCAGCAACCACCATTGCTTTCTTGGATTTCTTAATTTTCTTTAGGGTTTCATCTTTCAGCAATGGACACTCGGACTTGAAGTGACCAAGTTTCTTGTATTCGTAGCAGCTCATTTCCTCCTTCTTGTTGGAGTCATTTTTGTTTCTTATTTTCCATGAAGCACCTTACTCTTTCTTGAAACCTTTTCTAGCTATCCTTTGGTTTCTTCTGCCCATTAGCTTTTTGAATTTTCTTACAACCAGAGCTAATTCATCATCATCATCACAGGAAAGCTCTTCCAGCTCTTCTTCAAGGATGTTGGCTTTAAGTGCAATACTCTTTTTCTTTTCCTTTGCTTCCCTTCGGTCTTCTTCTTTTTCTTCCTTAAGCTCAAGCTCATGAGTGAGAAGAGAACCACAAATCTCATCGAGAGTGATGATGTTCAGATCTTTAGCCTCTCTAATGGCAGCCATTTTTGGTTTCTAGGATTTTGGTAGGCATCTAAGCAATCTCTTAACTAATTCATGTTCAGGGATAGGCTTGCCTAGCTGACTCAATTTATTTGTGATGTTTGTAAACCTATCAAACATGCTGGTAACTTTTTCACCAGGCTCTATTTTGAACATTTCATAACTATGTATTAAGAGAGCAATTTTGGACTTCTTTACTTGAGAAGTCCCTTCATGGATTATTCTAAGTTTTTCTCACACTTGTTTAGCTGTTGTACGACTTGAGACTTTGTTGAACTCAGTGGGGGTTAATGCACAATGCAATGTGTTGATGGCCTTAAAATTTATTTGAACTTTCTTAGTTTCAGCCTCAGTCCATTCAGACCTTGGCTTGGGCATCAACTAATTTGTCACCACATTCACGGTTGAGGGCATAAAGGGTCCATCAGTTATGACATCTCACATTTCATAGTCTATAGCTCTAATGTAAATTGACATTTTAGTGCTCCAATAAGGATAATTAGAGCCATCAAACAGAGGTGGTCTGATTGTTGATTGTCCCTCAGCTACTACTGATTTTTGTTGAGCCATTTGGATCCTCCCAAAGGATGTTAAGCCTTAATAACAGGGAACTAGCTCTGATACCAATTGTTGGTCCTGTTAATATATGCTAGAGGGGGGGTGAATTGCACAATTTGGCTTTTGGTAAGATGTGGAACTAATTTTCAAAACTTAAGAATATAAAAACAGAGTATAAGGTGCACAACAATTTAGAGTGGTTTAGTCCAAGACCTACATTCACTACCTTGATTATCCAACCAAGGAATTTCCCAACAATTCACTAAGATTCTGGTGAAATTCACAAGCTTTCACCAAGCTTTTACAATGGCTTTTCACAAGCTCAACCAAAACCTTTACACTAGTTTTTCAAGGGCTCAACTAAAACCCAAAGTGGTTTTCCAAGTCTCAACCACAACCTATAACATTCAAGCTTTCTCAAGCTTGAACAACCCCTTAGAGTGATTCCCTCACTCTAAGTATACAAGAAGAGAAGTTAAAGAAAGTACCTATGATCACAAGTTGATTTGAATGGTACAAGATTGAGTGCTAAATACAATGGCAAAGAGTAAGAGTTTAAGTGCAGACAAGTGCAGTGAAGCTTTTATGGTTTTTCAACTTTTTACAGCTCAAATCTCATTCAAGGCTTCTCTAAAACTTGTTTCTCATTGTTAGAAGACCCTTTTATACGTGGAGATGCAACTCTGATGGCAGTTTGACAATATATGGCCGTTGAAAACAGTTGAGGATGAGTTCTAGCCATTAATCTGTCTTATAGTGCTCTGGTTCAAATTGCAGACAAAGAGCTCTTAGTTGACAAACTTGGTTGACTAAGTTGATTCTGTTTTTGGTTGGTAGATTTTGACAGAGGGCACTTAGTCGACTGACTTGGTTGACTAAGTTGGTTCTGTTTCTCAAACTCTTTGACCCGCCATTTCTCCAATTTGAAATTTGGTTAACCAATGTTCTTTCTTGTTTCACCAACAAGCTTCCTCCTTGTTATTCAGTTACATCTTGTTGATTTTATCCCTCTTTTTTTTTCAAAAATGGTCTTTGAAGAGTTAAGAAATTAAATTCATATATTAATTTTCTGTACACTCAAGTAAAGGTATTAGACACAAATAAATGGGAATGTTTTATTATCATCAAAAACTAATGGAGCCAGCAATAGTTTGGTCATCATTGTTTCCAAGTTGACCATACTATGTCACTATATTTACGTAATAAACTTGAAAGGAGGAGGCATGGTTTAGAGTATAGAGTCTTAGAACTCAATAACCATTTGGAGAGATTTTCTTTTTCAGATATTGCATCTATTGTGTCAATAATGTGAGTTATATTCCTTTATTGTGTAATCCTTTATTTTTCCAATTAAATTTAATGCTTTTTTATTCTAGATTTATTAAAGTGTTCTGTTGTACTAGCTAGCTTCTCTCCATAAAGATAACTCAATTATATAGAATTATTTTGTCACATTTTGGGGATTTAAGTAGCTAAATCTTTGAGATTTTAGGTTCAAAATTGAGTATTTTAGTTGCTTTTCTTAATTAAGTTCAACGTATGTTGAGTAGTTTATTTTAACTTATTTAATTTTCTGTTAAAATGCTTTCAATTACTCTAAATTTAGTTATTACTGATCTCTTCTATTGCTTTTGTAGGAAATTTTATGAAATGCCTTATTTGGTGATAATCTGTGCAAGTATGGTGATAGCTTCTTTTGTACATGCTGTAGTATTTCGAGCATAACATTTCCTACAAAAAATTCAATTGACTTGATTTGTGAGCCATTGGAAAGATAAGGGACAAGGCTAAAACTTTTATGTTGACCATATGGCCTAACTAGGAGTAAATCTAGGTGCAAAATCACATTGGAAGAGGCTAGATTGCCGTAATTTCTGCACAAGGCAGCATGATGAAATAAAGGTAGCGGTTTTGAAAGAAAGAGGTCACGACATCTTGATATAATACCCCGTACTTTGATATGGTGACTAATAAAAACTTACTAGATGCTAATTGAAGTTAATTATGATGTTTAGAAATGATGAAAGATGAAAAAAATAGTTTGGGATAAAATATTTCGTACATAATGAAATAATAATAAAATAATGATATTTTTATCGGAGAAGAATTTGTGAGATCAAAAGTGATTTGGAAGTCAATTGAGGCCTAATAAGGTATTTTGAGTACCAAGGGGACAAGAGGAAATTTTTAGAATAAAATAATATTTTATTAATAAAATAGTATTAAAATATTAATATTTTATTTAGTGTCAAAATTTTTCATGAAGAAGGAGTATATGGTCAATCTAAGTGAGGGAGAAGAAAAATGAGAGAATTTTGGAGAAAAATGACGTTAATGGGACCGCGTGTCTTTATTAAGTAAAGATAGCGCGAGTAAATAAATATTTTAAATATTATGGGGACACTACGTTAGAGTACAAACTTCATATTTTGTTGGTACATGTGTAAAAGAAGGTAATAGAAGGAAATTGGAGTTAAATGAATGTTGGGAGGACTAAATTAAAATTGAAGGAAACAAAAAGGGTAAAATGGTCATTTTGCATCTCGAGTTAAAATTTTTAAGTTTTCATGAACTTGAACATTTCTAGACCCTTATGGACCTTGTCTCAATGTCAAAGAAGTAAAAAGATTGTATAAAGGCAATGGAAAAACAAAATGACATAGTTAAGGGCATTTTGGTAATTTTGCTAGAATGGATAAACTTAAGCCATAAAAATCTAAGTTTCTAGGATGTTCTTCAAATTTCTAGCACTTCTTCTTCTTCTCCTTCCTCTC
>NC_030851.1:26703501-26722440 GCF_000208745.1 Theobroma cacao
CCCCCCCCCCCCATGGAAGCTTGCCTTGAATTTCCATATATTTCCTTGAATTAACCTCGATGTTTCATGTTTTTGTGTACCTTTTCACAGAGTTCTTTGTGCTCTTCTCTTTTTTCACCATAAAACCCTCAAAAACCTTTCCTTATTATACTCTCTCACTATCTGGATGTTCTAGAGAGAGAAAGTGAGATTTTCATGATAGTTTGAAAGCTTTTGGAAAATAAATGCAATTGTAAAGCTACCAAAGTGAGTAGTGAAATAGAGTTGATTTTTTTTTAGTTGTTGAGAATGGCTAGTGGCTAGATCTGTGAATGTTTTGTAGTTGAGGTGGGTTATTCATTGTAGTGTGACTAGAATAGAGAAAATATATAGTCACTTAATGGTAGATGGAAGCTAGTTAAAAGTAACTAGCAGAACATGATTTAGTGGACAACTTTTAGAACTATAATTATGCAAATCGGATTGGTTGTGATGTTGTTGTGATGATAAGTCCCAACAAGGTCCCACAGTTCCATTTGGACCATTAGTGGAGGTTCGAGTCGAGTAAAGATTCAACAAATATCAGTGAGTGAACCTGCACTAAAATGTTTTGGGTAGATGTACATACGTTTAAGCGAACCACTTGAATTGTTTAAATTATATTTTCTTCAAAATGCATGGGAAGAAGCCTTTAGTGAAATGTTTTTGTGATGTGGAACATGATTCTGATGAATCTATGTACTTTTATATGACACTGATATGTATATAAAGATATATGATATATATATTGTTAAGTAATTTTGTATAATTGATGTAACCATGCATATGCGTAGTGGGCAGTGCACATGCCGATTGAGTGACAATGTTGGTATTAGAGCAAAAGGTTTAACCCGATCCCTGGGAACTCTCACATGTGAATAGTGATGAAGCGTGACTCTTCCCCCAAGGGCCTGCAGAGAGGGTTGTCCCCTACGAGTGCTTTGATAGGTACCGTTTGTTGCCACCGCTGAATGAGGAAAGGGCTGCTTGTAGCAAGGGTCGTCCCTTATGAGTGGAGCCCAACCGTGCATGTGCGGAGTGGGTAGTGCACATGCCGGTAATGATGTTGTCATGATATTTATAACCGTGCATGTGCGAAGTGGGCAATGCATATGCCGTTAATGATGCACATCAGCCGGGTGAGGAGATGGTGGTGTAGGTGCTTATATATATACATATTTACTATATAGAGATGTTTGGATTTAAAATGTGATTGCATTAACTATTGAAAACTTAAGTATTGTCAATGTGTTCAATTTAATGTGAAATGTGGCATGAGTGGATTTTTTCAGTGGCAGTGAAAGCCCCTTGGATTTTTATCTAGCCCGAATTTCGTTACAGCGAGAATGCCTTTTCGCTGCGGTGAGAGTCAATCTATTATGCTTGACTTGCTTGAAATCTACTAAAGTTTTCACTTCTCAACTTCCTTGTTCTTCATGAGTCTTTTGTCATCAAGTAACTAAACGACTAAGGGTTTGAATGAGGAGTTTTTAAATAGAGATAAATTAAATTACATTATTTTGAACTTAAGTGCATCATGCTTTCTAAACCTTCCTTAACGTCGTTTGTTTCCTATGTTCACTCACTGAGTTTATACTCATGTTTTTAAAATTCATGTTTTAGGTTTCCTGAGTTAAAGGTGATTGGATCCTAGGACGAGGTGCTCCACCTTATACATTGCTCGGTAGGTTTAGCATGACACTAAGTGTTATCAATCGTGCCTAGAATGACTTCGCTGACGGTTAAGTTCTAATTACTTGTATATGACTACTTGTTGTCAAATGCTGAGATTCACTTGTCAAATTATATGTATGTATATACTGGTTGATGATGCCATTATGAATACATGACTGGGTTTTATAAGTTGTTTTCAAAGGAATTGTAATTGAGGATTATGAATTTCGGATTCTAGAAGAATATGGATTAATATATAAGATCATGTAAGTAGGCTTGCTTGGGCTTGGTGGGCTGAACCCATTAGTCCTTTGTGCTGGTCATGGCTTGGAAATTGGGCTGTGACACTTGATGCCGAAACTCCCATATATGGACCAAAGAGCATGGCGTTGCGGCACTAGTGAAACAAGGCCATGATGCCCTAGATGACTTAAAGCTCCCATAGGTTCACTAGAGAGCATGGTGCCACGATACTCAAGAAGGAAGGCCGTAACGTCGAGTCGTGACTCTTAAAATCTGCTTTCTCAGGATTTTTAAAAAATAGGGTTTTTAAAGAGTATAAAAGGGGGGTTTTTTTAGAGGTTTCAAATGAGAAATAGAGAACAACTTTTCTAGAGTAAAAAAAGCCAAAAACAAGGTAAGAAAGTAAAAAAGATTAAAGAAGATTAAGGATTCAAAAGCTTCAATTCTTAGTTTCTCTCTCTACTTTTATTCTTCTCTTACTTCCTTTGACTTGAATTAATGGTAAATTTTCTTTGGAAGATGTTTTCAATAGATATTATGAACCAATTTACTTTTTCTAGGATTATGATTGAACTCAACATGTAGTTTGAATTCTTTATCTATCTTTTGCTTATTTTTAATGGAATATGAGTTGTTTATTCCAATTCTATGTTTAATGCTTCTAATTACTTGATCATCAGTTAGATTGATTAGAAAATTGAAATAAAACGATGAAGGGAGTTTTGTTTAAGCCCTGAATGTAATAGCATGTATTCAAATTCACTTAGGTGAGCATGTAGGTTTTTTGTTTTGAAACAATTAACTTAGGTTTTAATTTTGGCAAAGTTCTTGTTTTGATGTATTATAATGAACTACAAAGTTTGCTGTGAAAAGGAGTCCAATTGAATAAGTTTTTAAACCTGTTTTTGACTATTATAAGAAATCTATTCATACATTGCTCAAATGTATCAATAGAATCCTTCCAAAACCCAATCTATCAATACATGGCCTTGATGTCTCAATAGATTTCATCCAGAGAGCTATTTAAAGGGTGATGAACATCTATCGATACATGGTCAAATGTATCAATAGATTTCATGTAGAATCGAATATCGATACATGGCTTAATGTATAGATAGATTACATCAATTTCTGAAAAATAAAAGACGGCAAATGAGTATTTTCATATCCAAAGTATCAGTATGACTTTTTCTACGAGGGTTTTTCACTCTAAACCATTTTCATTAGATTTCCCTCACCTCACAGCCACTCTCAACCCATTTTTATCAAGGATCACCATTTCTAGGAGATTTAAAGATTGGGTGTTATTTTTTATAGTAGAGTTGAATTTTTTTGCTCTCTAAATCTTTACTTCATGGGTTTCCAACTCTAAAAATATCATTTATTGTTCCAGATTTATTGTTTAATACAAACTAAAGGATTTGATGGGTTTTCCTCATTGATTAGAGCTCACTTAAGGTAAGAAAGATAGTTTTTGAACTTTAAATATATGGGTCTTTGAAAGGAAGTAAATTGAAGATGAAACATTAGTTTTAGATGAATTCGAATAGCTTCAAAAGAGCTTACTATTCTTAATGCATGATTCCTAGACTAATTATTGTTTACAAGGATTATTGAATGTTTAAGAATGATCATAACTCCAAGGAATTTGCTGGAGTAGAGTTGTGCTTGTTGATAGTGGTCAACTTTTTTAGATGAGTGGGTACACCACTTTCAAACAATTTTAGTATGTTAGAAGCCCTTTTAAAGCCTAGGGAGTCAATTAATGTCTTGCTTGAATAGTTAGTCTTTATATTTCGGTCTCTCTATATATACTTATTGATACTAGAATGTTAAGCCATCAAATTGTAGGTTACTTATATGATGATATTTGACTGTTATGAATGATTACCCAAAGCCGATCATGATCCCTCTAGAAATGGGATGTGACAAAGTTGGTATCAAAGCTCTAAGTTCATAATGTTCTAGGTTTTCATTGATTGTCAAGTGAAACATAGAGGTTATATATATGAATCTTGTTCTTGTTTTGTGTACCTAGGCACAAATCGAAAACGAGAGACTCACATAGAATTCCTTGCCCATGTTATGTATAGCTTACTATGAGTCCCTACAATTGAGTCTTATAGTACATGATTACTCTTGTCTAGGTGAGAGATGTCGCTTAGGACATTAGCCAATGTGAGAGGTGTGGTAGAACTAGACATTCCTATCGATACTACTGATAGACCACGTAGAGGTCGTGCTAGATGCGATAAGGTCGTTAGCTCGAGAAGGACTAATACTCCCACTAGTGCTAAGACAAAGGGATAGGCTGTTGAGGTTGTAGTACCTCCAACTCATGCAATGACTTAAGAGGATTTAGCTACCAGCTTACAAGGAGTCAATTAAACTATGGAGCTACTTGCTCAGGAGATATTAGATCAAATGAGACATGACAAGGGCCACCTTACTATTCAAGCTTCCGTTGAGTCACAAAGTTAAGGTGACCACTAGTAGTTTGGGATTGTTAAGGCTGCATCGAGGTTCAGTTATTGAAGTTTATGAAATTGAAACTTCTTTTATTTCTTAGATTAGAGGCATTACAAGATGCTCAAGAGTCTTTTGATGACATTGAGGTTGTATGTAATACCTTGAGTTCTCTAACACCAGATTAGTAGAGTTTGTCATTTTCAGACTAAAAAAGGTAGCCCAATAATGGTATGATTTGTTGCACAAAGATAAGGCAGTTGATGCTACTTTGGTGACATGGGATGAGTTTAGCGTAGCTTTCTTAGAGAGTTTTTTGCCATCTAGTGTGTGAGAAGCTAGGGCACGTGAGTTTGAGACCTTAGTATAGGCATTAAGTACGACTATGGTTGAGTACAATGTACGATTCACGAAGTTGGCTAGATATGTGCCATACTTTATAGTTACTAAGGAGATGCAAACTTAAAGTTTCGTGAATGGATTAGTATATCGACTGTTTAGGGCTATAACACCACAAGAATTCATTAGCTACTTTAAAGTAGTGAACTGTGCTCAGATATTGAAGATTAAGGATTTAAAGAGTTGAATCGATGAACATAGGCCCAAGAAGGCTAAGATTAGAGGCCACCAGGGTCGTAAGGATTCTTCAAGCCATAACAGCCACTAGAGAGGTACAAAAATATCCCATCAAGGGGAAGATACTCAGGGAGAAGGAGCTAGATGAGATCGTATAGTAGTTTTTCCCTTGAAACAATAGGGTGTCAGATAGAACTGTCCTCCTTTCTCTTTATGTTCCACTTGCTGTGGGAAGCATAAAGGACTAGCATGTGAGACTCCACTTCATGCTATATGTGTGGTTAGCCTAGAAATTATGCTAGAGCTTGCCTTTTGAGTCATTCATCTTAAAGAGATATTTAGGGACATGCACAACCATAATTGCCACCTCCACCTGTTACTACACAACCTATCAGAGGAACTGGGGGAGCTAGAGGTGGAGGTATTGGTATTGCTACGTAAGGTAGAGCTTTGGGGTCTAGATTTGGAGCACAGGGTATTGTTGGTCAAAGATAGGCCAAGATGTATACTTTGACCTCACAAAATGCATAGGCATCAAAAATAGTTGTTACAAGTATTTTACTCATCTATTCTATCGATGCATGTGTTTGTATGATCTTGGTGCTACACATTATTTTGCATCCTTATACTTTGCATCTAGATTGGGTATAGAGCACTCCAAGAAGGAGCAAGATTTAGTAGTTACCACACCCTTGAATGAGGTATTTGTGGCAAGTTATGAGTATAGAGTTTATGTGGTTTGAGTTAAAGAAAAGAACACGTAACAAACTTAGTACTGATGTACATGTTAGAGATTGATGTGATTCTTAGGATGGATTAGTTATCTCTCAATGATGCTCTTGTAGATTGTCACCATAAGAGAGTTAGGTTTGAATACACTAGAGAGTCATCTTTTTATATACTAGGAGATCGTAGCAAGGCCTTAAATAGCATGATATCCACCATGATGCTAATAGCATGATAAGAGAAGGATGCTAAGGATTTTTGGTAGTGGGGTTAGAAACCCAATGAGAGGTAATTAGTGTGGCAAATGTGCTTATTGTGGTGGAGTTAATAGATGTATTTTTGGAAGAGCTACTCGGATTACCTCTAGATTGGGTGATGGTGTTTTGTATAGATTTAGTGTAAGACACCAACTCGATTTCTATACCACCTTATCAAACTGCATTTTCCAAGCTCAAGGATTAGTTCAAGGATTTGCTGGACAAGGGTTTCATATGCTTTAGTGTCTTGCCATATAGTGCACCAATATTGTTTATGAAGAAGAAGGATAGTTCGAAGAGATTTTGTATTGATTATAGGCAGTTGAACAAAATGACGATCAAGAATAAGTATCATCTCTTACATATAGATGATTTATTTGATCAGATGTGAGGTGTTAAGTGCTTCCCCAAGATTGATTTGTGATTGGGTTACCACCAGTTGAGGATTAGATGTGGAGACATACCCAAGACTACTTTTTGCACGAGGTATGGTCATTATGAGTTTTTGGTTGTGTCATTTGGTTTGACTAATGCCCTTGTAACTTTAATGGACATGATGAACATGGTGTTTAGACCATACTTGAATAAGTTTGTGGTCATGATCATAAATGATATTTTGGTATACTCGAGAAGTTGAGAGGAACATGAGCATCACTTGAGGATTATGTTATAGACTTTGAGGGAGTACCAATTATAAGCCAAGTTCTCCAAGTGTGACTTTTGGCTTGATAGTGTAAGCTTCTAGGGCCACATAGTGTCTAAGGATAAAGTGAAAGTGAACCCCGAAGAAGATAGAGGTGGTTGAAAAGTGGCCGAGGTCAACATTCGTAAAGGAGATCCATAGTTTCTTGAAATTGGTCAGCTATTACCATAGGTTCATTATGGATTTTTCTTGAATTGTTGCCTCTATAACTAAGTTAACACAAAAGGGTGTCAAATTTATTTGGACAGACACATGTGAGGAGAGCTTTGAGAAGCTCAAGACCTATCTTACCATAGCTCTAGTGTTGAGTTTGTCGTGTGGTACAAGGGGTTATACAGTATATTGTGATGCATCATGAATATGACTTAGATATGTGTTGATGCAACATGGAAACGTGATAGTGTATGCATCTAGATAGCTCAATAGGCATGAGCAAAATTACCCCACACATGATTTAGAGATGGTTGCCATAGTCTTTGCCTTAAAGATTTAGAGGCATTATTTGTATGGTGAGACTTGTTGAATTTACACGAACCACTAAAGTCTTAAGTATATTCTTGAGCCAAAAAATCTCAACCTTAAGCAACATCAACGAATTGAGTTGCTGGAGGATTATGATTATATAATCTTATATCATCCTGGTAAGGCCAATGAATTAACGGATGCCTTGAGCCAAAAATCTATGGGAAGTTTAGCTCACAGCTCAATTGATAGAAGATCATTAGTGCAAGGTATGCATGACTTGGGTGAGATAAGAGTATGATTTAAGATTGATGAGACAAAGGCGTTATTAGCCCATTTTAGAGTGTGATCAATGTGGATGGATTGCATCAAGGAAGCCCAAGGCAATGATGATCCTATGACAAAGGCTTTAAAACTTGCTATTGGTAGAGTTTGCCTACAATAATAATTATCAGGCTAGTATTCAAATGGTGCGTTACAAGGCTTTATACAGGCAGAGATGTAATCTGTTGGGCTCATGCGTCAATTACGAACCCTCAGATTTGGGTCGTGACACATTAAATCCTTTCAGTTCATGAAAGTATAAAATTTAAACATCCAAAGTATCAAGCATCTAGGTTACATAAACATAAATATAAACATGATGTTATGATGCATGAATGAGTGAAGTGCAAGTCATGTATGATATATATAATATATAATGTAGCAGAAATAAAATATAATAACACATACACACTAATGTATTCATATAAATAATTAATCAAGTAGTCAAGAAATGCACCAAAATCATTATCAACAAATAAAAACATCGATTAGTCAAACCAATTTTCAACATATAAATTAATCAATTAATTTATATGTTGAAAATTGGTATATTTAATCATTTAAGCACAAGTATAATGCATTGATAAGTACAAGGCCAATATGGTGTTTGAAGCATATTACCATTTGTGAAGAACACCATTTGTTGAATTTCCATCGAGCTCATTGTTGAAGATTTCATGTGCTCATGAATCATAAGATAAGATCAATCATCAACTTAACCCTTACACATTTGTTAGATCAATGCCAACTAGGTAGGTATGATACAATCAAGGAAAAGGAATAAAATAGTTAATCACATTATAGTACAATCTTACCTTCCTTTAAATGGATCAAGAGATCAAGGAATTGCTTGGCATTTAGGGACTAATCATGAGCATGTGATAAATGAGTATTTAAATTACTATTCAACATGTTGGTCTAATACTCAAATATTCATGGAGCTAGAGAAGCATGAGTATCTAAAGAGATGTTCAAATATATGCATCGAAAACTCATATTCTCATGATATATGTGCAACGTAGTTCCTATATAGGTTCAAGGTATCTTTGGTTATTAAGCATCACTAAGTATTCATTGCCAAGCTATATCATTATTAATGTAATGTTTCCAAGACATTTTACACTTGTTGCAATCATGTAGAATTTAGACACATAATGTTATTGTTGATGTTGTCTTTTTAAAAGTCTCTTGTTCCAACAATTTCCTCTAATCATGGTTTGGATCCTAAGCAGCACTTTCACCTAGACTAGCACACATTAAATGTGGGTTTTAATTACAAGAAATATCAACTCATCGCAATCTCATTTATTGGAGGATAATCTCCACATGTTTTTCATTGAACGTTTCTACCGTCGATGGTCTTGCAGCTTAACTGCACTTGCCATGGCCTATAACTATGGGCATACATGGCCTAGTAGTAATATCCATGGGAGCATGTAGCTCTACCATATCTGCCACTGCCTTTCTTTATAAGAGTACATGGTCTTACCATAGTCTCAACGAGAGCATCTGGCTCTATCTCATCTTCTACGACCCTTACCAATGGGCATCTATGATTTAGCTATAGCATTTACGGGAGTCTCATCCTCTACCGCATCTTAGGAAATCCAATCAAGTTTTGGATGGCATTCTTGTTGAAACAAGAGTATACACACATGGTAAACTCATTCCAAATGTCTTAGGGTAATGCAAGACACATACATGGGTGGCATTTATAAATTGGAACTAAGCTAGGAAGACAAACAAGGAATCATATGCAAGTCTCCCGTTTCTGTTTTATGCCCAGATACACAAAGCAAAAACAAAATTCTCACATACAACCTTGACATTTCATGACATGATCGAGAAAATCTTTAGAATTATACAACTTAGAGCTCTGATACTAACTTTACCATATCTCATTTTCTAGAGGGATCATGACTAGCACATGGACCTACATGGGTATAGCCCATTAGGCCTAAGCAATCTTAAATCAATAATGCATGGGCTAGTCACCCATCGCATTCACATGCAATTCCATTCACAATTAAGGATATGCAAATAAACCATCCAGCACACCACGTTACGAAACTTTTCAATGTAAAGTGTGGTTTCTATTACATTTCATATAAATATTCACAATGTCATAACAATTATGGTCCATCACGCAACTCGTGCCTATATTGCTATGGTTCATCCACCATAGTCTTATCATCCACATGCACCCATATCTAGGGCTCGACATAATGTGTGGACGCATAAACAAGTTTGAGAATATCAACATTTATTTACATAATCAAATTCATTGTCAACATAACAGTTTAAAGACGCCACTCGCCTTGACACACTGTGGAGTGTAACGACACTTCAAGGCTAGAAGGAAAGCTTTACCACACCTACCACGAATAAACTAGGCTACTACTCCACAAATCACTAGACAAGCAAGCTATTGATTTATAAAACAAAATAGGAAAAAATAACAAGTGAGTCACAAAGACTCCGAGAGGGGATATAAGGAAGAGGACAAGCTGAGGGGGAGAGTTTTCACAATAAACCATACTTTACAAAAACACAAGATATTCATATAAATCATTCCAATGATAATAAACTCATTTCAACATTTCCATAAATGCATTTGATGTTAGAAATTTAAGAATATGGTGCCTTGAAAAGCTAGTACATTTTCATGTTTAATTTCATTTAATTTATTTGTAATGAAAGCATATTTTGATAATAAGACGAAGTGTTTGTTTTAAGTAAGCATTCATTAATTGGTTATTAAGGTACCATAATTCTATTGAGATATTAAAATACATTTCTATAAAGAGTCATACATAGGGGACATGTATTCTAATTAAAACTAAAAATTGTTCATAACCATAGAATAAAGCTAGTCACTTTATTGTGTTAAGGCTGTAGTGTCTAGATTCCTTCCAACAAAACGAATGTGATTCTCTTCAAGGGAATGATGAGTCTCAAATCATCGAAATAGTTGACTTTGAGTAATGACACTATAACATGAACTGGAATCATGTGAGCATCAAATTTAAGTTTAACTATTACTTAAATATTGATCTCACTCTTATGTTTTTGCTTATAATAGAACTAAAATCCTGATGGATAGTGGACTTATGTTTTATCTCCTTATAATCTTTAATATACCTTGGGATTGATCAATATATAGCATTGATCTAGACTCTGTATGTTGGGATTATAATTTAGATGAAAATCAGGGAACATATATCCAAATAGAGGATTTCATAGTATTAACATCACTTTGAGTGGTTATAGGAAGATTGGTGATTAATTTGGGCCTAGTGGATTGATGAATTAGCTACTCATCTCATCTTGATACTCAAAAGATTAGATCTAGAGTATTGAATCTTTGATTGGATGAAATTTGAGACTACATAAAAGGTAAAATGGTAATTTCACCTTTTATCATTGGATGGTTATGAGGGTTTGCAATATAAGGCTTACAATTGGACAACTAATAATTAATATCAAATATTGAATTATTTCTTGTAATTATAGTTAATCCAAAAGTGCAACCATGAATCTATGGTGGAGAGATTTCATGGTTAATAAGTTTGAATTATCTTAATCAAATTAAGAATAATTTTAAGTTTATTGGAGCTTGGAATATCTATGTCCAAATAGATCCCCCACTTAGCTTCATAAAATTCAACTCGTTTAAGTTGGAAAGCACGTTTTATTTGATTAATTAAATTTGTGTACAAAAATGGCTGCTTTTATGTGTTTGTCTTAATTTAAACATGTTTTGTCTTAATTTAGACGAGAAAACATGTTTATCTTAATTTAGACAAGAAAACATGTTTTGTCTTAATTTAAATAAGAAAAACATATTTGTCTTACCATAAGACAAGAAAATTATGTTTTGTCTTAGTCTAGACAAGAAAACATGTTTGTCTCAACTTAGACAAGATAACATGTTTTGTCTTAATTAAAGAAAAGAGTTGTGTTAAATTAAGATAATGTTAAAAGAATTCTTGCAGAATAAATTTAGACATCTATGTTGATAAAATGAGACTCTATGTTTAACTATCACTCTTTTATTTATTATTATTTTTTTAATAAAGATAGATAATAAAATAAGGGTTATTATTAAACATGGAGTTTTATTTTATCAAGATCTCTAAATGATAATTAAAGAATTAAATTATTTATTCTTTAATTTTAATTTTGATAATTATGTTGCATGTTTAATGCATCCATAATTTTAAATGGATAGTCAAGATTGATTCAAAGGCATTTGATTTTGACTAAACCTTTGAGGCAAAAGTTTTAATAAAAGGAGAAGATATTTGAAGAAAAGAAACATACGTATCTTCATCAAAAAAGTTTCACTTATCACTTTTCTTCTCCTTCTCCAAACTTTGCCACACCTCTCTTCCTTTCTCCCATTCTTCACTGAATTTTTTAAAAGAAAAATAGCCATTAATTTTTAGGTAGAAAAGAGAGATAAAATCGGTTGCCACTTTATAGTCTAGCATTCTGCACCTTCTCCACTCAAGGTTCAAGTTGAAAACATTCTTAAAGAATAAGTGGTAAGTTTGTTTGGTTGAGAAATCAATTGTTAGTGTGGTGGTGCCCCGAATATAAGAATTGTGAAATAAAAGGTATGTTTTATCTTACTTTAATAGATTCTTATTTTTAGGATGTTATTATGTTACTTGCAATATGAATGATGTGTTTTTCTGCTTGTGTAATTAGATTGTTTTCTTCCTTTATAAATGAAAATTTTTTGAAATCCATGCTTTAAATAAACACATCAATGCACTTAGATCCAACTCCATCATTTGAAACTCAAATTGCATAAAAATGAATTAATAGATAAAGCACAACTTACAAAACATTTATAAGGAGAAATCGAAGAAGAGTTCTCAGAGTCACGTGTTCAACATTTTTCATTCATAACATGAATGCATCAACCAATTATAATTCACATCCTCATTTCCACCTAAGCACAATAATCATCAAATACCAATCATCTGCGTCACAATACGCATTATATGATTAAGATATCAAATCATAATGTCAAGAAGATAAGGGGCGAATGGGTACATTTGCCCAATTCATCACTATGGTATTCTTACCCACACATTGAGCTTAAGGAAGGGAAAAGTGGTACGTTTGCCTAACTTGACCTTGTAATATTCTTAGCCCCAAACCAGGATTCATAAGGAGAAAAGATGGCCTGTTTACCCATCTTAATCCTATGGTATTCTTACCCCAACACCGGGATTTTATATGGGGAAGAGATAATACGTTCACTAATCTTGACCTTGTGGTACTTTTACTGTCACAGCCCAATTTTCGAGGCCATGATCGACACCAGGGCCCAATGGGCTCAGCCCACTAAGCCCAAGCAAGCCTTTTTATAGAATCTTATACATTAATCCATACTCTTTTAAAATTCAAAATCTGTAGCGTTCAAATATAATTCCTTTGACAACAATTCATAAACCCCAACTATGCATTCAGAATGGCATTATCAACCATAATACATGTATGTAGTTTGACAAATGAACCTCATCATTTCATAACAAGTATTCATATACACTTAATTAGAACCTGATCGTCAGCGGAGTGACTCTGGACACGGTTGCTAACATTTAATGTCATGGTAAACCTACCGAGCAATGGATAGGGAGGAACACCTCGTCCTAGGACCCAACCACCTTTGACTCAGGAAACCTAAAACATGAATTTTGAAAATGTGAGTACAAACTCATTGAGTGAACATAAGAAGAACAAGCAACGTTAATGAAGGTTTAGAAATCATGATGCACATTTTTGAAAACAATGCAACTTAGTTCAAGTTCTTATTAAAATCCTTCTAGTAAACCCCTAGTTATTAAATCATTTCATGATGAAGGAACCATATTTATCATGAAATCAGAAAGAGAGGAAATTTCCAGAAAACATTTTATCTCACCCAGCTCATGTGCATCCCACCACATCGTGCACATAGTTGGACACAACATCTCACCCAGCTCATGCACGGTTACATTTGTCACACAATGGTACCATTTATGACATAGTATATAGATATATGTATATCAATATTATACAAAAACATATGGATTTATCCTGTTACACATTTCACATTTCACAACATCAAAACATTTTATCAAAGACTTGTTCCCAAGCAATTTTAAAGCAAAAGCTGATAAAATTCCCAAATGATTCATTAAAACACATAAACATTTCCCCAAAACATTTTGAAATGCAAGTTCACTCATCTAGCAACAACGAGATATTAAATCGCTATTTGTTAAAAGGTGTCTCTAACTACTTTCACTGGCTGGTAGCTCGTTATTTACTCCGGCACGCCACCATAGTACTCTAACCTTATCTCTGCACTTCCTAGGAATAATATGAACTCAAAATATTTAATTACATACGTATACAGGCAGCACTTCAATCAATTAATCCTTACTCAAATTTATATTTTTCATCCTATCATGAAACCATCTTCAATTAACTCTTAATACATTTTTACTAAAATTACTTATATCCATTACTTACATAATTCCTTAGATTATATCACCGACAACTTATTTATGATGTCACGTGCCTACTTCAACCTTTCTAAATAATTTTCGTCGAAATTCATCTTATATTTTCACACGTAATCCACATATATGGCAGCAACAATCATTCTCACTTTCACTCGATTATTTCATAGTTTACATGCATCGTTATCTATCTATCTTTCAATACTTTGTTTCTCAATCCTCCATCCACAATATTCCTTTTGCATTTCTTTCAAACAACATGCCATACAATCTTAATAATTTTCAACTAGCTTAGGCAAATAGATCCTTTCAACAACTGTAATTCCTCACAATATTCAACTAACCGTAAGCTTTAAAACATAGTGTTAAGCTTACCGTTTTCCTTTTCCACTTTGAGTCCTTCATTTACCCATGGGTTTATTGGCTTACATGTTACCAATTTTCCTCCAATCAAGCCAATCTTTGCTGCCACAAGACATTTCTCTAAGTCATTAACTCATTTTCAAAGACTGCTCAAGCCAAAAACAAGAATTCTTACCGTTCTTTGCTTGAATCACCAAAACTAAGCTTTTTCTTCCTTTCTCTTTTTTTCTTTCTTCTCCTCCTAGGGTTTAAATGTGCTGGAAATTGGGGTTAAAGGCTGTAAATTTAGTGTTCAAGAAGTTTGGAAAAGAAAAGAAAAGAAAACATGGAAAGGAAAATGAAGAAAACTTGGTTTCATGGTGGACAAAGATAAAATGGCATGGAAGCTTCAAGAATGGTGTGGAGCATGGAGAAGAAGAGGAAAAAATCTTTCTGGAGGAGATAAGAACGGTTTTGGGCTGAAAAAAATCAGAGTCAAAGCTTTCTTTGGAATCTTTGACCAAATTTCACATAAAATTATCGTTTTGCCCTTTTTGTTTCTTTCCATTTTAATTTAGTCCTCCCAACACTCATTTAACTCCAACTTCCTTCTATTATCTTCTTCTACGCATGTACAAACAAAGTATGAAGTTTGTACTCCAACGTGATGTCCCCGTAATATTTAAAATATTTATTTACTCGCACTATCTTTACTTAATAAAGACACGTGGCCCCATTAACGTCATTTTTTCTCCAAAATTTTCTCATTCTTCTTCTCCCCCACTTAGATTGACCATATACTCCTCCTTCATGGAAAATTCTGACACTGAATAAAATATTAATATTTTAATATTATTTTATTAATAAAATATTATTTTATTGTAAAAATTTCCTCTTGTCTCCTTTTGTCTCTTTGGTACCCAAAATACCTTATTATGCCTCAATTCACTTCTGAATCACCTTTTATCTCACAAAATTTTCTTTGATAAAATATTATTATTTTTTTATTATTTCCTCGCGTGCGAAATATTTTATCTCAATTGTTCCTTTCATCTTTCATCACTTTTAAACATTATAATTAACCTCAATTGGCATCTAATAAGCTTTATTAGTCACCACATCAAGTACAGGGTATTACACTTACCCACACACTAGGCTTCGATCAATCACACAACTAAACATTTGCATGAGATCCTACCAAGATCGAGCATCAAATAGCAAATCATGACATTCAAATGAATCTTGAAATGGTGGAACCTACTCATCCACTTTCACATTTGTCACATCTTGCGAGCATTATGTCATCCACATTCATATTCAATTAGGTGGATTTCTATTATCCCACTTAGGCCTCTATTTAGCCATGCACCAATCGTGCAACATAGATTCATTGAGGAGTATTTGATGGAAAACATTTGAAAGGGCTTGTTTTCTCTTGTTGAAAACTAATATGTAACAGAGATATTTATTTACATAATAGAATCGAAAACCTTTGCAAAATTACTTGTGAACAACCAATAAGATTTATCGATTTTATCATAGCATTCAAATTGTGCAAATAAAACCAGTTGTTAAATCATGCCAACTTTACTGTATAACATACTTAAAATATAGCATCCACTCACCTTTGAAAAGTCAACTTCTACCAACAACCCAACTCTACTCCAATGAATTCCTTGGATTTTCAATAGTTCCTAAACATCCAACAATCAATGCTTAGTCTAATAATCACATAATAATCATTCTAAACTAACTCAAAACTATTTCAGTTCACTTAAAACTAATTTTCAAGATTAAATCTATAGCTCTTTAAATACTCATTTATTTAAATTCATAAACTCATCATCCTTACCTTAGGTGAGCTCTAAACAGGGAGGAAACCCATCAAAATCCTTTAGTTTGAAGGAATCAATAAATTTGGAACAAAAAATAGTATATCCAGAACTAAAATTGTAAGATTTAAGGATTTGAAAAGTGGAAAATGTCACTTTTGCTTGTAAAGTTCATAACCAGGCTCAAATCTTTCAAAACAAAAATTGATGATTTGAGTAGAAAATGTTAGGTAAGGGCTGACCATGCATCAAATACAAATAAATTGTAAGGAAAACAAATTTAAAAATTAAATTATGCCTCACCCTTCTAGGATCTTTTCCATGCGAAATTCAGTTCAGAATTCAATTAAAAAGAAAATATATATGATCATATCAAGTTTACCTAAATAACAAAGGTTGATGAATCCTTTGTTAAACCATCAAATCAGCCTTCAAAAAGCACAACCACCTCAACCCCGTTGTTGCAAACAAAAGTTGTCCAAGGAATCCTTGTGCAGCCTCTAATGGTGATCCACACTAATGAATTAGAAAATCCTTCTTTAACGATTAAGAGTGCTATGCCTTGACAATGTGCTAGCAAAAATGAGTTTCATAAACTCATAATCCACACAAAATTGTGGGGCTGAACACACAAAAGAAATCAAGTGAATGAAAGTCTATTTTTTATTCACACAAGGAGTGGCAACGCAAAAGGAATTTCTAATGTACCGTTCTTTTAAATTTTCAACTGTTCTCCCTCAATTTGTTTGGAGGTTATAGCAAGGTATTTATACCTTGGATTAATTTTAAACCCTAATTACAAAGCTATTTTGTAATTACCAATTAATCCAATAATTTGATTAAATAATTTAATTAAATACTTAAGAAGCCCAATTAACTTAATTGTTTAATTTAATCAATTGGGCCCAATGACTTAATTAAATAAGTTAATTAATTAGGCATAACTTAATTAAACAATTTTAATCAAGCGCTTGAGAAACTCATAATTTCTAGTTTGATTAGGTCCAACTTAATCGCCTCTCTCATTTTATTTTCAGCATTCATTTTAGGTGTGTGACCCATTAGGCTTTTAACATGTCGACAATGAACTCAACATATAATTCTTATGTTAAACTTAGAATTAGATAAATTTAAACTACTTTAAATTTATCATTAATCAAGTTAACTACCTAAAGTTCATAGACCAAGATTAGGATCTAGCACTCCATCATGGCCACCCAAATGTTAAAAGAGTCAAGATGGTTTGACTCAACCTTTCAATGTAATTCATTCCTTTATCATATATCTTGAAGATGATAAGAGTATGGTATAGTGTCTACTCTTATTGATCTCCATATTCATTCTTAAAGTTTGATCATCAGCTTTATAAAGACTTATGAAACTCCTTTCATAATCTTTAAGTCACCTTGGCCAAAGACTTCAATAAGCTAATATCAACCAAGAACAGTTAGGATATGTCCCTTGAATCACTTGGGGTGATGATTCCTATCTTAACCACTCATTCGCCTTCACATGCTTCATGCTATACCTAAAAGTATCTTGTTTTGGCATCTTTGGTTAGGCACCCGTAAAGATGAAATCAAAGCATAGCACTCCACACATAAGACAACTAGGTGTCTTAAGTCTAAGAAGTATTTACGCAACTAACACATGAGAAGTATTGCATAGACACTTGAGTGAAATACCAAATGCACTTCTTATGGCAGGTCAAGTTTAGTGAACTTTCTCTCGTAAGCAAATACCTATATTCTAGTTCCAAGTATCTCTATACTTCAACCTATGAGATCGGTTGCTTACTTTACTTATCAAGTAAGGAACATAGAATGTGCCAATCTCTAGGTATCATTGATATGCAGTTTCAATGATACATCGATTAGGAATATTAAAGAGTATGCTTTGATGCATAAGTGTGAGACCTTGTCAAGCTCGATTCAAAGACGGTATTGTATCGAGTGGTACAACTAAGTTAAATCGAGCCTTGAACTAGTTCAAATAGAAATTCTAAGAGAAATTTGAAAATTTTGAAACCCACAGAATGACTTAGAATAGTGATTCGGAGTACAAGGTCCAATTTGGAGTCAATTAGGAAAATTGACCGATTAGGGACAAAACGGTTATTTTATCATTTGACGATAAAATGGAGATTTCTAGCCAAGATTTGATCACATTTGATCAAGAATAGTTATATGAAATATAATTATGATTATTGGAGTATAAAATGATGTTTAGTAGTGAAAAATTGTGATTCCTGATATTTTTGGAGCACAAGGGCAAAATGGTAATTTTACCACTAGAGGACTAAATGGAAATTTTTATAAAATGATTTTTGCCCCATTTGCTTAATATTGATCAATATTAGTGTTATTTGAGGTTGAAAAGTAGAAATAATGTGATTTCGGTACATTTCGGAGTATAGGGGCAAAATCGTAATTTTTTTGTCTCGAGGGTAAATCGGTAAATTTTTCGCCCCAGCACTTGTCAAGACCAAGGGATTTTAATTGTGATAGGATTGGATAAATACCAGAATATTTGTGGTGGAAAATTAAGAAGAAAAAGTCAAAAAGTTAAAAAATTAGGCCAATAAGCATGTGACACATGGCATGCTTGATTATTTTATTATTTTCTATAGAAATCAGCCCATTAAATCCCCAATTCTCTCACCATATTCGGCCTAGGCAACCAGAAACAAGAACAAAGGAAGAATAAAGGGAAAAACAAGAAAACCTAGGTGGAAATTCAAAGAAAAAGTGAAGAAATCAAGGAAACAAGCTAGCTAAGTTAGAATTTCTTTAATT
>NC_030851.1:26723960-26741190 GCF_000208745.1 Theobroma cacao
CAATGTAAATTGCTAAATACATGACTAGTATAGTGCATGTATATTATTATCGATAATGCCATTGTGTTTTGGCTATGTTCACACCCGGGAAAAGGTGTGTGTGTGTATGCATGATATGATAAATTTGTTAAGCAAAGGTAAATGGATAGGCTTGCTTGGGCTTAGTGAGCTATGCTCATTGAGCTCATGCCCCGGTCATGGCCCAGAAAATTGGGTCGTAACAATAAGGATCTCATAACTATAACCCATTATAGTTTCCTTTAAAGGCATATTAATCTCATGGACTTTATCTAATTAAACTTATAACTTGTTATAATTAATGTCTTATTGATGAAAGAAAACCTTTAATCATTTAACATGAATGATATTGTTGCATGGTTGGAATCAAGCCTTAACTAATCCCAATTGGCTGCAAGGCTCATCCCAACATCTCCCATTAGAACAAAGCCAATTGCTACCTCATCATATGTAGGTTCAAATCCATCTAGCAATCTTGTCTCCATGTAGACTCACATGTGCCTTTCAATGTGGTTAATTGCTTTTATCTATCTTTGTGATGTCCATGCATTACATCATGTCATATTACCATATCTAGATCCAATGAGACCTAAGTTCTACTATTATGGCTCCATTGTTACATTATCAATGTTCAAAACCCTTTATTAGTTCCATGAACTAACGATCTAAATATCTTCCTAATTGAGCCTTTTTTAATAGGATGTATATGACTTTATTTATATACATGTATAATCCCTTTTGCTCCTTGGGACCATTCCAACCAGACTATGTTGTATGCATCATACGCATGTGTCACTCTATGTTATGCCATTTGGCCCCCTTAAAATTTTTATTGTCATTAGGCTCCCACTAAATCCAAGATCTTTTACGAGAGTAATATTCAAACTCTTTTGAATATTCTATGATTTTACACATATGTATACATCTTAATGTATGCTTGGAATCATATTGGTTTGGAATATCATAATGGGCTTTATACGTTGGAGAGATATGGACCAAATCATATTACAATATGAAGTTGCTTTCTTTCTTGAACATTCACCTTTATGTTTTGTTCTTAAGAAAGTTCCATTTTATATGAATCAATATTCAACCTTTTGATCAATTAAACACAATTCATAATTGATCAAATATCATAGCTTCCACATTTAAATGCTAAAGACAAATGTTTCACCAGCCATTCCCATGGGAATAACATAATTAATGTTTCAAAAACATTTGAATAAATTATCCAACATGTCAAGATAAATAGAAGTGTAACTATCCAATGTAGCATTTAATGCTTTAGGTAATCCATCCATTTGATCACCTTCTCAGCCAAGATCTTACTCATCTTTTTCTTTGGTCCTTGCAATATGTCAAAAATATGATAACCTACTTTGAGGCATCATATACCTTTAATATCTAAAGTAGAATTATTTAGCAAATGGTACCTAAATCAGAAACTTCAGTAAGCTTCTTTTTCTTGCTCACAGTAGCTAGGTACTCCTTGCAGTTCCTCCTCCAATGCCCAAGTTTGCCACAATGATGGCAAAAATCCTTCTCTTTGTCCTTTTTGACACCACCCTTAGGCTTTAGTGCCTTATCATTTTGGGATTTTACCTTCTTCCCTTTTTGGATTTTCTTCTTCTGTTGCTTCGTATAAGCCTTTGAAGAAGAAATAAGAAGCAATGATCCCTTATCTTTCCTAATAGACCTATTTGCCATGTCTAGCATATTAAAAAGTTCGAGAAGAGTGGCTTCCAAGCAATTCATATGGAAGTTCAACACAAACTAACTGAAGCTATCAAGAAGAGATTGTAGAACTAAGTCTATACTTAGCTCATGATCCATCGCTAATCCCAATTGTCCAAGTCTTTCGATGAATCCAATCATCTTCAGCACATGGGGTCTAATTGAACTGCCTTCTACCATTTTGCATCAGAGTAGTTCTTTAGAGATCTCATATTTCTTAGTGCACCCTTCCTTATCGAACAGTTCTCTAAGGTGAAGAACCATGGATTGGACATCCATGTGCTCATGTTGCTTTTGGAGCTTAGGGGTCATACTAGCTAGCATCACGCATGTTGCCTGATCATCATCATCCTTACGACATTAATATGCTTCCTTATCCTCATCACTAGCATCAATAGCAAGGATGGTGGAATAGGAGTATCAAGGACGTATGATTTCTTCTCCTGTTTCAAGACGATCTTGAGGTTCCGAAACTAATTGAGGAAGTTTGGGCCAATGAGTTTATTTGCATCCAAGATGCTCCGTAGTGACAGATTATTAGCCATGCATATAAATTATGTCTAAATAGATAAAATAAAGCAATAAGTAAATATCATGCATAAACTATTTAAAATAAGGTTTTAAAATTTTAAATAGTTCTCCCATTTTTTTCTACGAGATGATAACCCTCTATATCACCTCAAGAGATCTCTACTAGGATTCTCTTAGTGGGCTAGGATCCCATCCATCTAGTCATGGCCTTGAGTGTGCTCAATAAAGCATGATAGGTGGATTTGGTAGGTAACCAAGCTTACCAAAACTCCTAGATAAGCTAGGTGACAACACATTGCCTAAACATATCATATATATTTTCCCTAGTCTTTGCCTCTAGTTTCCATAATAATCAAGTTTTCAAGCATTTGGATTTTATGAAACTAGTTTAGTAAGACCCACCAATAGCTCAAACATACTCATGTACAAGTGTGGCCTTGAGTGTGCTCAACAAGCCTCCGATTAAAAGAGCAGCTAGGTTATCTTGCTATATGGTGGAAGGCAACTTAATCATACACGGTATGTGACTCAATATTTACCGAGAGATTTTATCCTTTTCATTTCATTAAGGTCTTATTTGATTAACATGCATAACATTTAATATATTGCATAAAATTAAATCTATCACATGCTATTCTACTAAGATGGTTATGGACTTTTCTACTCTAATTTCCTTTAGCCATAACAGAAAACTAGTTGGTCAAATGCTAAGGGATAGCATACATTAAGCACTTCATGCCTTGGCTTGCATCCACCTTCAGCTCTTCATGGCACTTTGGATCTCCATCTTTAGATTTACAAAGTTTCTTTCCTAATCTAATCCTATTTCTAATTACAAATGAATGTAGAAATCTTGAGTTACATTCAAGGGAAGTTAGATGAAAAGAGAATTTTACAGACTTAGAATGTAAGAGATAAGGTATGGTTCGCAGACCCTATTTGAAAAGATTTCCATAAACAGCAGTTTAACCAAACATCCACAATCATATTGGGTCTATAGTCCATAACCATCAACAGACATCCACAATCCAGTTATAAACATATAAAGTAAACATGCTCAATGTGATGATGATCTTCCATTTCATTTGAAAAATGTCACTCAACCATTGAGGATCATAGTTCAAATCATTTGGTGCTTAGGTTTGAAAAGATTTAGTAATTCTAAACAATAATTTTTAAAAATTACTTAGTAAAGGAATTGATCATATCAAGGCCTTTACCTAGCTCATATCATATTTGAATTAATTCTATTAGTAAGTTCTTCGTAATTAAACTTCTTTAATTAGAAACCTAAATCAATTTAGGAACTTCCTAATTTGAGTATCTGTCATAAACCATTTTACAGGGTTACATGATCCCAATCATGTGTCCTAAATATTTTAAGAAGGTTCTTATCCACCTTTTAATCTTGTATTATCCATTCACTAATTGTAGAGTTCTAATCATTATTAGAAGTCCTAATTTATTAGTAAATTTATCTTAATTAAAATCTATCCTAATCAAATTAGGATGTCATCTACTCAAGTTGACTTTCCATTTTAATTAAAATTATCTACTCTAATTAGATGTTGATAAATTTAAATTCTAATCCCTTAATTTAGGGAGTCCTCATCCAACGAGGAAGACTTAAAATTTTTGAAGATTCACTATCAATCAATTGATTCCATCAAGGATTCAAACTCTTTGATTTTAGGCATGTATCCCTAACATTTAGAAGCCAATGATCAACTAAGGAAAGAATCCTTCCTAATCATTGAGTGTCCAATTTCTCTAGAAAACAACCTCTTTCCATAAAGCAGTTGCATCCATGGCAATGGGAAGTGTGGCATCCATGTGTGCTAGCACCATGCACAACCTTTGTCATAAGTGCCGTTTCACATATGAAGGATATTCCTTTAATTTAGTTAAAGTGTCCAGCCACTCAAAAATTAGTTCAAATTCAAAATTTTATCCTTTAATTGAACCTTTCAAATGAGGATAATATTCTGAAATTTTCAGAATTAATTTTGCAAGATTATCTTGCCATTCAAAACTGATTTCCAAGCTATAACTATTCTCTGAACTGTTTTCAAACTTTCAATAATTAATAGCATAAATCAGCTTGTTTGGCCATGAAAATTTCCAGAAATAATTCTCATTGAACATTTTAATAAAGATAATTTTTCTGGAATTTTTCAGGATTAATCTTCAAGAGTTTCTTGTCAATTAAAACTGAAATTCATGCCAAAACAGTGAGCTGGACTGATTTATATTTGCACCAATTTTCTTGCTTGAAAGCAGTATATTTGACCATGATATTTTTCAGAAATAATCCTTATTAAACAGTTTACTAAAGATAATTTTTCTGGAATTTTTCAGAGTTAATTTCCAAGACTTTCTTATCAATTAAAATTGAAATTCATGTCATAACATTGAGCTAGACTGCTTTCAATTTTTGCTCCAATTTTTTGCTTAAAATCAGCATATTTGACCACGATATTTTCTAGAAATAATTTTTATTGAACATTTTAACAAAGATAATTTTTCTGGAATTTTTCAGAAGTAATTTCCAAGACTTTCTTGTTAGTTAAAACTGAAATTCATGTCATAACAGTGAGCTGGACTGCTTTTACTTTTTGCTCCAATTTCTTGCTTAAAATCAGCCTATTTAATCATGAACATTTCATGATTTTGCTGTCTGCATATCCAACAATAAATGTGTAACAATTACATATTTTATTTGCTAGAAATTGAGAACAAATAGAAGCAAAATTCTGCACCTAAAACCATGTGTGTGCTGCCTTGCAAGACAGCTTCCAAAACTGTTCCTTATGGTGTCCTTTACTCTTGTGCTTCCTTTGCACAATGTAAAACACACATTAGTTAAGTCTGTATATGATTTAAATAAGTTAAAATAAGATTAAAAGAGGCTACAAATGTTGCTGGACAGAATTAAATAAAATTGGCAAAGCAGATTTTTTGAAAAATCAATTTTAACAAAATCAGACCAAATCCAATTACAAAACAACTATTTGTTAGTCAAGCATCCATTGAACATGAACAAGCACTCAAATGGCATGAAAGCGGTTTTGATACCACTGTTGGGTGAGGGCTGATCATGCATCAAATACAAATAAAACGTAGTGGAAATAAATTTAAAAATTAAATTACGCCTCACCCTCCTAGGATCTCTTTCATGCCAAATTGAGTTCAGAATTGAATTAAAAATAAAATATATATGATCATATCAAGTTTACCTAAATAACAAAGGTTGATGAATCCTTTGTTAAACCACAAAATCATCCTTCAACAAGCTCAACCACCTCAGCTCGGTTGTTGCAAACCAAAGATATCCAAGGAATCCTTGTGTAGCATCTAATGGTGATCCACACTAATGAATTAGAAAATCTTTCTTTAAAGATTGGAAGTGCTATGCCTTGACAATGTGCTAGCAAAGTTGAGTTTCATAAACTCATAATCCACACAAAATTGTGGGGCTGAACACACAAAAGAAATCAAGTGAAGGAAAAACTATTTTTTCTTCACATAAGGAGCGGCAAGGCAAAAGTAATTTCTAATGTGCCGTTCTCTTAATTTTTTAACTGTTCTCTGTCAATTTGTTTGGAGGCTATAGCAAGGTATTTATATCGTGGATTAATTTTAACCCTAATTACAAAGCTATTTTGTAATTACTAATTAATCCAATAATTTGATTAAATAGTTTAATTAAGTCCTTAAGAGGCCCAATTAACTTAATTGTTTAATTTAATCAATTAGGCTCAATAACTTAATTAAACAATTTAATTAATTAGGCCCAACAATTTAATTAAACAATTTTAATCAATTAGGCCCAATGACTTAATTAAACAATTCAATTAATTAGGCACAACTTAATTAAACAATTTTAATCAAGTGCAGGAGAAGCTCATTACTTCTAATTTGATTAAGTCTAACTCAATCACCTCTCCCATTTTATTTTCAACATTCATTTTAGGTGTGTGACCCATTAGGCTTCTAATATGTTGGCGATGAACTCAACATATAATTATTAAGTTAAACTTAGAATTAGATAAATTTAAACTACTTTAAATTTATCATCAATCAAGGTAACTACCTAGAGTTCATAGACCAAGATTGGGATCTAGCAATCCATCATGGCCATTCAAATGTTAGAAGAGTCAAGATGGTTTGACTCAACCTTTCAGTGATCAACCTTTCAGTGTAATTCATTCCTTCATCATATATCCCAAAGATTAAAAGAGCATGGTGCAATGTCTACTTTTATTGATCTCCATATCCATTCTTAAAGTTTGATCATCAGCTTTACAAAGACTTATGAAACTCCTTTCATAATCTTTAAGTAGTCTTGGCCAAGGACTTCAATAAGCTAATATCAACCAAGAACAATTAAGATATGTCCCCTGAATCACTTGGGGTGATGATTCCTATCTTGACCATTCATTTGCCTTCATATGCTTTATGCTATACCTAAAAGCATCCTATTTTAGCATCCTTGGTTAGGCACCCGTAGGGATGAAATCAAAGCACAGCACTCCACACATAAGACAACCTAGTGTCTTAAGTCTAAGGAGTATTTACATAACTAACACATGAGAAGTATTGCATAGACACTTTAGTGAAATACCAAATGCACTTCTCATGGCGCGTCAAGTTTAGTGAACTTTCTCTCCTAGGCAAGCACCTACATTTTAGTTCCAAGTATCTCTATACTTCAACCTATAAGATCGGTTGCTTGCTTATCAAGTAAGGAATATAGATTGTACCAATCTCTAGGTATCATTGATGTCCAGTTTCAATGATACATCGACCAGGAACATTTAAAGAGTATGCTTTGATGCATAAGGATCTCATAACTGTAACCCATTATAGTTCCCTTGCAAGGCATATTAATCTCATAGACTTTATCCAATTAGACTTGTAACTTGTCATAATTGATGAAGAAAAACCTTTTAATCATTCAACATGAATGATATTGTTGCATGATTCGAATCAAGCCTTAACTAATCCCAATTGGCTGCAGGGCTCATCCCAACAAAAAATGGGTTGAGCAATTACATTCCAAAATCAGCTAAAAGCTAATAGCCCTCATAGAATGTGAATTTTTATAGTCTAGGATATGAAAATACATTTTTACCCTTTTTTATTTTTCAAAAAATGATGTCACCCAACTATCAATATATGGGCTTTAATGTCCTTTTAAAAAGCTCTTAGGTTGCCATCTATCGATAGATTTTGTCCAGAATGCACTCTAAGTGTCCTCATTTTTATTTCTTTCCTTTTTACTCTCTATTTACTTAAGATTTTTTTTTTTTGAAAAGCTAATTTTCTTAAGATATTTAATGTAAAAGCAAACATCCCATATTTGGATTCAATAAAAATATCAAAAAATTCAAAATCCAAAGGAATCAAAATCTAAATTTTGGTTTCAAGAACAAAATTGAAAAAGTTTAACTGAAATTAAATTTATGGCTCTCATTTACCACTGCAAATGTCCTTCAAAAGTTATGGAAATATCATTTTTGGTTATCTAAATATCAAAAGAACCATCATTGCCATTAAGACTATTTTATGAAAATCACATATTTTGACACCTTTCAAACTTAGAAAAATTTCTATTTCATAGTTACAATCAACCAAGGATAAGGGAATATGTGGAAGGGACTATAACCAATAAATGACATCAAGTGATACATGTCCAAAGCTCATTTAAGGATTTCTTCACATAACATAGAACATCAAGGTGGAATTTCATAGAATATGTCAAGAAATCTCAAGAAAATGGCAACGATGGGTACATGGATTGATGATGATAATGACTCCCAAGGTGAGGAAGATAATGATGTTGTAAATCCATGGCTTATGTCACTCGATAGCTACAAGGAATAACATAAATATTTGAAGTAAAAAGCACAACAAAATGGGAAATCGTACCTTGATTGTGGATGCTCTAGAGACATGACTAGTAGCAAGCAATCATTCACAGAGTTGAGATCAAGGACGAGAGGAAATGTAACTTTTTGTGATGTCTCAAAAGGCCACATTGAAGGTATTGTTATAGTTGATAAAAATTCTTCCTCTAAAATTGAAAATGTTTTATTTGTTTATAGTTTCAAGCATAATTTGTTAAGTGTTAGTCAACTTTATGATAAAGGTCTTATAATCATTTTTGAAGCCTTAATTTGTCAGATTATAGATGCTAAGATAAATAAAATCCTTTTTGTTGGTCAAAAAGAAGGCAATACATATGTTGTTTATCTTAATGAATTGTCTTCAAATAATGTATGTTTCATGGCTAGGAAAAATGAGAATGCTTGGTTGTGGCATAGGAAATTTGGACATTTTAGTTTGAACACACTTGTTAAATTGCCATATTTAGATCTTGTGGTAGGACTCCCTAAGTTAATTTTTGAGAATAATAAAGTTTGTGATGCTTGTGCAAAAGGAAAACGTAAAAGAGTCTCATTTAAATCCAAAATGAATGTGACTACAATTAGGGCATTTCAACTTCTCCACATAGATTTGTTTGGCACAACTAAAACTACAAGATTAGGTGGAAAGAACTATGGTTTGGTAATTGGTGACGACTATACTAGGTTTACAAGGGTTTACTTTCTTGCACACAAAGATGAAGCTCTAAAAGTATTTACTTCATTTTGTAAGAAAGTTGAAAATGAAAAAGGTTATGCCATTTCAAATGTTAAGACTAACTAAGGAAAAGAATTTGAAACCTTAGGTTTAGAAAAATTATGTGATGAAAATGGTTATGGTCATAATTTCTTAACCCTTATAACTCCACAAGAAAATGGTGTACCTGAAAGGAAGAATAAAACTTTATAAGAAATGGCTAAGACTATGTTATGTGAAAATAACTTACCTTGATATCTTTGGGCTGAAGCAATTAATACTTCATGCTACATCATAAATAGGGTAATGGTTAGACTAATGCTAAAGAAGACACCCTATGAGCTTTATAAAGGCAAGAAACCCAAAATTGCATATTTTCATCCATTTAGTTGCAAATGTTATGTATTGAGCAATGGGAAAGATAATTTAAGGAAATTTGATGCCTAAAGTGGTGAAAGAAATTTTCTAGGCTATTTTTTAAACTCTAAAGCTTATAAAGTATTTAACAAGAGAACACTTGTGGTTGAAAAGTCAATACATGTGTTATTTGATGATTCTAACCCTCTTTCTAGAAAGGAGGATTATGATGATGATGTAGGCATTCTTCAAGAGAAAATTGAAGAGCTTGAACTTAGCAAAGAATGATCCAAAGAAAGAGAAGAGGCACCACTAAAAGACAAGCAACATATCAAAAAAATTACTGAGGAAAAGGAGCTTAGCTACCCCATGGTTAGAAAAAAAGTTGATGAAAGCAAGATTATTGGTGATCCCACTTAAAAAGTAAGGACAAGAGCAAAAGCCAAACATGTTTGTGAGTATGTTACCTTTATCTCTCAAATTGAGCCTAAAAACATTGATGATGCATTAAATGATGAAATTTGGATTTTACCAATGCAAGAGGAATTAAATCAATTTGAGAGAAGTCATGCTTGGGAACTAACGGCTAGACCACATGATTACCCCATTATAGGTACAAAGTGGGTATTTAGAAACAAGATGGACGAACATGGCAATAAAACTAGGAACAAAGCTAGATTGGCAGCTAAGGGATATAGTTAAGAGGAAGGAATAGACTATGATGAGACTTATGCACCCCTGGCTAGGTTAGAAGCCATTAGGATGTTATTAGCTTTTGCATGTTACATGAACTTTAGATTGTTTCGAATGGATGTCAATAGTGCTTTCTTGAATGGGAAAATTAATGAAGAGCTATATATAAAACAACCACTTAGTTTTGAAAGTCTAACATTTCCTAACCATGTGTTTAGACTTAAGAAGGCTTTGTATGGTTTAAAACAAGCTCCTCGGGCTTGAATGAGACACTTTCTAAATTCTTGATTGACAAAGACTTTGATAGAGGTAATTTAGATAAAACACTCTTCATTAAGAGAAAAGGCAAAGATCATTTAGTGGTACAAGTATATGTTGATTAAATAATATTTGGTGCTACTATTGAATCTCTTTGTCAAGAATTTTCCAAAGTAATGCAAAGTGAACTTGAAATGAGCATGATGTCTGAGCTTAACTATTTCTTAGGATTGCAAACAAAGCAAAGGGAAGAAGACACATTCATTAATCAAGCCAAATACACAAAAGACATGCTCAACAAATTTGAAATGGTAGGAACTAATCCTACTCTACTCAAATGAGCACATATACAAAGATAGACATTGATGAACAATGTACACTTATTAACCCTAAACTTTATTGATCAATGATAGGTTCTTTGCTCTATCTTACCACAAGTAAACCCGACATAAGCTTTACTATAGGTCTATGTGCTGGATTCCCATCATCTCCTAAAGAGTCTCATTTAAGTGCAACTAAAAAACTTTTAAGTACCTTAAAGAGACATCTAGTTTAAGTGTTTAGTATCTAAAGAGTTCCTCATTTGACTTACACTCTTTCTCAAATGGTGACTTTGGAGGTTGTAAAATAGATAGAAAAAGTACTTCCTATACTTGTCAATTTTTAAGGAAAATGTTAATATCTTGGTTTTCTAAAAAGCAAAATAATATAGCACAATCTACCACCAAGGTCGAATATGTAGTAGCTAGTAGTTGTTATGCCCAAATCCTTTGGATGAAACAACAATTAGAGGACTATGGCATTACAATGAAAAAGATTCCTATTAAATGTGACAACACTAGAGGTATTAACCTCACCAAAAATCTTGTTCACCAATATAGAACAAAGCACATTAAAATTATACATCATTCCATTAGAGATCATGTGCAAAAGGAAGATATAGTTTTAGAATATGTAAATACTCAAGACCAATTGGGTAATATATTTACTAAGCCATTAGATATGGAGGCCTCTTATAAGATTAGAAGAGCATTAGGTTTTATGAATATGCCTTGATTAAGTTACATATATTTTTTATTTGAATTGTTAATTAATTTAATTAATTGTTTGATTCACTTACTTGTTTAAAAGTTACAATGAACTATTTGATTGATTATTTTCATGATCATGTACCTTAAATATTTTGCATTTTGATCATGTATATATACATATGTGGCTTTCTTGATTATTATACATGTTGCTCCTTGATTGAATATATTGACTAGAAATATATCTTAATCTATTTCTTTCCAACTATGATGAATAGATATATTTCTTGATTTCTAAATTGAATATCTTGCATAGAAATATATCTCATGACTTTAGATTCATGATTAGAGTTTTTTATTAGCGTTAATGCTTATCTATACTTGATGATTTTCACTAACCATTGTTTTCTTCAGTTTAAGTGCTTAAAGCTCATACTTCTATTCCTTTTTGATATAACGAAACAAGGGACAAGGTTTATGACCATATTGAAATGCTCTAGTACGTTTGATAATGCTAAAATTTTTTTAAAACATTTTAAACTTCATACATAAGTTGAGGGAGAGAATTTTTTAAAAAGTTCCTATTCGTTTCTTATTCCCTTTTCACATAAACTTAAATGTTTTCAAAACAAGGGCATAAAGACTGATAGAGTTAGGAGGAGTTTTCAAGAAATTTCAAATGTAATATGCTTATGTTTTGTCATATCAAAAACAAGGAGATTGCTATGCTTGAGTTATATTATGTTTTGATTTGACAACAATTACATGATATCTTGATTTTGATGTCAAGCATTTAAAATTGTCTCAATCATGTATTTCATCCCCTAAAGTCACACAATTGTTTGAAAAGTCATGCATGATTAGAAAACATCATAAAAGCTTTCAAATAATGAATCTTTAGCTAAGTTAATACAGAACAAACATGCCTTGAATTAACGTTTGATTACAAGAAAGAGGCAAGGAAGAAATAGCTGAAGAAAAATGCCAAAAAGTCAAATAAATCTTGAGGACACAAGGAAAAATTCGACCCTAGAGAAGCTCAAGTCGATCCAATGGCAGAATGAGTGGAAAAAAATGGAAAACACAGAGCCATAGTCAACCCTAAGGCAAAGAGCATGTGGAAATGAAGTGTTTAAAAGCCATAGTCAACCTTGGCAAAGCAAAGAGCACATGGAAATGAAGTGTCTCAAAGCCATAGTTGACCCTAACATCTACATAGTCATCCTTGAGGAATCTGATGCTCGAAAAATGAAGTTTTTCAAAGCCATAGTTGACCCTTAAGCTACCATAGTTGACTACCTCAGCGCAGACTTGAAAAATGCAAGCTCTTGAGAATTAGATTGAGTAGAGGAAGCTTATACTTGACTATGGAACACTAATTTGAGATTTTGGAAGAACATAGTCAACCCTAGAAGCGTTATAGTTGACCTTTAAGCTTCAACAATAGGCTAATTTAATTCAAACTTGTATCTAACAGCATCAAACATCCTAATGACTATAAAAGGTAGTCCTTGAGTTATTTGGAAATAAAAGATGACCAAAGATATACCCTTGTAAACCCTAGAGAGACCAAAGCTTATATTTCCTCTCTAGCCTTCATTTTAGTCTTTCACCAAGTTTAGAAAAGTTTAATCCTTACTTTATTTGAGCTAATATTTTTTGTTTTCACACTCAAGCTAAAAGCTCTAGCACCCAGTCTTTTTAGAGGCATTTTTGCTACACTTTGTACTCCTCTAATAAAGGTTCTAGCTTAACCTTGAAAAGCTATTTACGAGTTTATGGTTGAGCCCATTAAAAATCATGGTTGAAGGGCTCTACTTGCTTCCATGAAAAAATGTTGTGAGGGTTTAATTCTTGATCCCATAAAAAACACATTTTCTTGAGTGGATTTCAAATTCCTTGGGGTTCCAAGGGGGGTGGATGTAGGCACAAGAGAAAGCTAAACCACTATAAAATCCTTGTGTCTTTATTTTAATTTTCCATATTGTGGTTTATTGCTTGCATTTGTCTTAGGAAAATCTATTACTTTGTTTCTTACGTGAAAAGAATTTTTGGTTCCTAAAAGTCTTAATCTTTGTACTTGTTTTTGAAAGAAACTTTTATATATCAATTCACCCCTTTTCTTGGTATATTGTGCATTAATCTTACTACACTAACATTAATCAAGATTAATCAATATGACAAATGTGTATATAGTAAATTCAATAATTGCAAAGGTGCCATCATTTGTTTGGATGTTGATGACATGTTAATATTTAGTATTGACTTGTAGGAAGTTGAGGATACAAAAAGGTTCTTGTCCAACACTTTTGACATGAAAGATATAGGTGTGACAGATGTTATTCTCGATATAAGAATAACGAGAGATTATACTAGCATAACATTGTCAATCTCATTACATTCAAAAGATCATAAAGAAGTTTGGTAAGTTAGATTGTATGCCAATATCTATGCATTATGATTCTAATCTAAGGCTAGTACCAAACAAAGACAAGTTAGTAGCACAATTGGAATTTGCAAGGGTAATTGGATGTCTAATGTATGATATGATGTGTACAAGGTCAGACATTGCTTTTGCAGTTGGGAGGCTAAGTTGATTTACAAGTAATTCAAGTAAAGTGCATTGTATGTAGTTCATAGAGTTCTAAAGTACTTAATGAGTACAATAAACTATGGCATTTGTTATTTGGGTTTTCCTTTTATTCTAGAAAGGTTTACATATGCTAGTATGAATTTAAATAGAAAAGTTATGCCTCTACTATGGGTTCAATTTTTACAATTAGTAAGGGTATTGTTTCTTAAGGTTCTTCTTAAGGTTCTTCTTAAGGTTCTAAGAAACAATTGTGTGAAGCAGATTCCATCATGGTAGCAGAGTTTATATACTTAGAATTTTCCACTCAAATAGCAGAATGGTTAAACGATTTACTCTAGGAAATTCTATTATGGCCAAAACCAATGTCACCAATTTTAATACATTGCGGTAGTGAAGCTTTCGTGTTGAAAGCATATAATTAAGTGTAAATTGGAAATAATATATACATTGGACTTCAACATAGTATTGTAAGACTATGTTTTAGTGATGGAATAATCATTATAAGTTATGTGTGGTCTTATCAAAATTTTATGGATCCATTTTATACCCTAAGAATGATAGAATGTTCATACTTTAAGGGATGGAAATCACAAGGCTGAAAAGTTGGCAAAAGATGGTAATGGTCGAGCTAACAATGTGGTAAGGGTGTACTTGTCCCAAGTGTTTGCGAGTTTTCAAAGTTGAACCTTTTTTTTGTCTCCATTCTATATTGTTAGCTTTAAAATTATTATAGTTTTGATTATGACAAAATGATCAAATTTGCTTGAATATTATTTGAGTGATTTTTGACAAGTTCTTGAAATGATTTAACTCCCATATATTTTTTCTTACATAGTTACAAGCTCGACTCTTGAAGCTACTGAACTATATCTATAAGCTTGTATGACTTAGGTGTATGAGTGCTTATGATTCTCATTCATTAAAGTCTGATTTGAAGATTAAAGGAAAATATAGATGCACTCATCAAGGGCGAGTTTTGAATATCTTTTTAAATGATGACCAAAAAGGTGAGCAGGAAGACTAAGTTAAATAGAGTTTAATAGACTTCATGTTTAATTTATGTGTGTGATGCTTAGTTATGGTTTTGTTGAATATCATGTACTAGTTATTATAGATATTCGATATATCTTGCTTAGCTACTATGGATATTGTTTATCTTGTTTACCTATTGTGGATATTGTACATATTTTATTGCAAATCTTTAAAGAATACTAGATGCATTGACTAAGGGGAAGCAACTCATTATGCATAAAGATTTGAAGCATTCATATTGAACATAAACATTGCACTCTTAATCGAGGAGTGAATTGTCATCATCAAAAACAAGAGAGAAAGAGAATGTTAACCCTATATGTTTTTTATGATAGCAAAACATTCCCATTCATTAGTGTCTAATTATATTGTTTAAGTGCGCAGGAGAAAGCAAGTCAAGATGTTTGTTCAGTTGCAAGATGGGTTAATGGGTCAAATAAGCAAAAAAGAAAGAGCTTTAATGAGGACAGATTAGTCTTAATCGATTAACATAAATCCTTAATCAATTAAAGCAATTCTAGACGCTACACTAGGGACAAACAAAAAGGTCTTAACTGATTAACACAAGGTTTAATCAATTAAAAAGGTGTTGCATGCAAACCAGAAGCCTTTTAATCGGTTAAGGGAAAGGAGTGAATGGGTTAAAGGTCAAAGTTCAAGTGTCAAGAAGTGCCAAAATTCAAATTCAAAATATTGATGACCGTCCAAGGCACCAAACCAAGAGATTTAAAGTTAAAGACATCTTAATTGGTTGGAGCCCATTTTAATCAGTTAAGGATGAATGGAGAGAAGCTTCGATCAGTTAAAGGGAGTATTAATCTGTTGAATGAAGGTTGGCCAAAATAATACTTGAAGGTGTGTGAAATAGAAAGTTGTTATTCAGTTAAAGCGTTTATTAATTGGTTAACACAGAGAAAAAAACTGCGAGACAGAGAAGACTTAATCGACCAAGAAGTATGGTTAACTAGCTAAAAACTCATAGTTAGAAATTTGAATTTAAGCACAAAAAGACAAAATAATGGCAAAAAACGGCTTGCTTTTGTCTCCAACAGCTAGAAGTGATTTTGCAAGTATTTAAAGCCTCTCCAACAGTCAAAAATGAAAGAGAAAAGTTATCCAAAGTGATTTTGAGCTTAGAAGACCAAAAACCTTATCTTTTATCACGACCCAAATTCCGGGCCATGACCGGCGCAAGGGTCCAATGGACGTAATCCACTAAACCCAAGCAAGCCTATTATTTATCTTACTTATAATTTCATCTAATATCACTAAGTCATATTTCATAACTTTGAATCAAAATAGTGATAGACATTGCCAACTCGTACTAGCATTACTCCTTAAAAATTTACATACAATGTCTACAACATGTATTCTAATAATTTACATTAAGTTCTTCTATACAAAACAAAATAACACTCGACTTCCAGCGGAGTAACTCGGATGAATATACAGGTACCAAATGCCGAGACACCTACTAAAAGATGGACACAGGTCTACAAGGACACCTCGTCCTAATTACTGGCTGCCTCGTGATCTGAAAACATGAATTTGAAAATGGTGAGTATAAACCCAGTGAGTGAACAAGGAAGGGAACAAGCAACAACAACAAGGGAGAATTTAAAATCATGATGCACTTGTTTCAAAACAATGCAATTTAGTTCCATTCATATTAAAAACCCCTCATTTTAAACTTAACTCATTTTGTCCTAAATGTTGGAAGTCTATGCTCAAATATGGTAGCAAAGAAGTGAAAAATAGGGCAGCAATTGGACAAGATAGGAGACAAAACAGAAAATTTTTCTTTTTTGCTGCAGCGAGAATGAATTTCACTGCAGCGAGTTTCAGGCCAGTCTACCCCTCCAAACCCCAGAGTTTCTCGCTGTAGCGAGATTCGTTTTCGCTGCAGCGAGATGCTACAGTGACTATCTCACGGCAGCAAGATTCATTTTCGCTGCAGCAAGAACCAGTTATGGTGA
Source organism: Theobroma cacao (assembly GCF_000208745.1). Classification (NCBI taxonomy): domain Eukaryota; kingdom Viridiplantae; phylum Streptophyta; class Magnoliopsida; order Malvales; family Malvaceae; genus Theobroma; species Theobroma cacao. The sequence continues at coordinate 26,740,805 of NC_030851.1, forward strand.
AAGGTACTCAAACCCGAGAGTTTCTCGCTGCAGCGAGCATGAATTTCGCTGCAGCGAAAACAGAGCAACAAGAGAAACATTTTTTCTCACTCAACAAAAAGCCATCTTGCTAAACTAACAAAATTAACATAAAACTCATGAAAATTCTCAAAGTACAATGTGTCAAATTTCACATATATGTCAACCATATATCACATTCATGAGCTTTCATTTTATAAATCTAGATATGCATAATTACATAGACAAACATCAATATCATCATAATCACTCCCGACTCATGTACATCCCCCCACATCGTGCACATAGGCGGCACCATCATGTGCATCCCCCACATCGTGCACAATTAGTGCCATCGTGTACATCCCCCCACATCGTGCACACGGGCA
>NC_030851.1:26742555-26750603 GCF_000208745.1 Theobroma cacao
TTAAAATCCCTTGGTCTTGACAAGTGCTGGGGCAAAAAATTTACCGATTTACCCCCGAGCGAAAAAATTACGATTTTGCCCCTATACTCCGAAATGTACCGAAATCACATTATTTCTACTTTTCAACCTCAAATAACACTAATATTGATCAATATTAACCAAATGGGGCAAAAAAATCATTTTATAAAAATTCCAGTTTAGTCTTCTAGTGGCAAAATTATCATTTTGCCCTTATGCTCCAAAAATACCGAGAATCATAATTTTTCACTGCTAAACATCATTTTATACTCCAATAATCATAATTATATTTCATATAATTATTCTTGATCAAATGTGATCAAATCTTGGCTAAAAATCTCTATTTTATCATCAAATGGTAAAATAATCGTTTTGTCCCTAATCGGTCAATTTTCTTGATGGACTCCAAACTGGACCTTGAACTCCGAATCACTATTCTAAGTCATTCTGTGGGTTTCAGAATTTTCAAGTTTCTCTTAGAATTTCTATTTGAACTAGTTCAAGGCTCGATTTAACTTAGTTGTACCACTCGGTACAATACCGTCTTTTAATCGAGCTTGACAGGGTCTCACATCTTTACACTTGTATTTCACTCCCATCCTTGAAAAAAGTGTTTGAGCTTAACTTTGTACATCTTAGATCAGCTAGGTGATCAATTGTACTTCATCTTTTCTTCATTTCTTGATTACTTAAAGTGTGCAAGGCACTCTAAGGGGTTGATCAAGCTTGGGTTAGCTTGGTTGTTGTTGTAGGTTCTAACTTAGCCTTAGAAAAGTTAGTTTTGAGTTTTGGTTGATCCCGAAAAAAACCATTATTAAAGGTTGTGGCTCAGCTTGTGAAAAGCTATTGTAAAAGCTTGGTGGAAGCTTGGGATGTAAAACCCGATCCTATAAACACATGTCATGACATACATGCACTGAGTAGCATGTTATTATGCTAGGAAAGCACCTAAGAATAGATGAAACCCGGTATTGTACCTAATGGTACACTTGAATTGATTTAACCTCGAACTAGTTCAAATAAGAATCGTAGGATGAAATTTAATATTTTACAATCCAGGAATGACTAAAAATGATTGTTCGGAGTTCGAGGGTTCATTTAGAAAAAAATTGAAAACTTTGATGTTTAGGGGCAAAATCGTCATTTTGCCACCTAAGATAATAATTTGATCATGGAGTGAAATTTTTGACCAAGATTAACTATTTGGAGTATAATTTAATGATAGGAAGTGAAAATTTTCAATTACGGTAATTGTCGAAAAATAAGGGTAAAACGGTAATTTTGTCATCCCGGGGTAAAAACCGTCATTTTCACCACCCAAAACTTATCAAAATCATAGGATTTACTTATTTTTGGTATGAATAACTATGGTATGTTAAGTGGTGAAAAATTGAAGTTTAAAGGATGAAATTTTAAAAATGGGCCAATGGGAAAGTGACACATATCACTTTTTAATGATTTAATATTATTTTAATGAAAAGTCAGCCCATTTAAACCCCATACTAAGTGATGGCCGGCCATAAGGAGAGAACAAGAGAGAAAATAGAGAGGAAAGAAAGAAAAGAGAAAAACCAAAGGAAAACTAGAAAATTCAAAGGGAAACAACGTTTTTCATCCGTTTACGCGTCTAACGGTAAGATTTTTCGACTTTAGCTTGATTTCTACCTTTCTTATGCCTTTGTTTTCATTTAGCATGCTTGAGCAGAGAGATCAAAAAGTGATACGAAGGGCTGGCCGAATTTCAAGGGGGAGGAATTTGAAATTCTTATGTTTTAATTTTTAGTTAAATTGATAGTTTTAGTTAGTTAAATGTGTATAGAAATCAAATTGGGCAAGAAAGCATGAAATTTTCACAATACCCACCCTTGGCCGAATCTTCAATGATGTACAATGATGAAGAACTAATTTTTATTCTAAGAGAAATGAAGAGAAAATGATGAAAAATGGTTAAATGTGATAGAAAAACAAAGTGAAAAATTTACCTAGTTAATGTCCCATTTTTGCCTGAATTTTTCAAGGAGAAAAGTGAGCTAATTTTGCTGATTGTAGAGGATTATTGGCTGATATTTAATGGTTAGAAATGTTGGAGAGAAAATGGGACAATTTAGAGCTAAAATAGAACGCGTTACTAATTTATCGGGTAAAGTGCCAAAAATAGGTTATCACCGCGTTTAAGCCGTTTTAGGCTATTGCATTTCATACCATGCATTAGTATAGGATTTAAGTCAATTATATAGTGATTTAGCATCAATGTGGTAAATTATGAAATTTTTGCAATGTGTCTAGGAGGAGAGCCATCCGGTAAAGGCCAAGAAGTCATACCCGACGAACAGTGATCGGGGCACCTAGAAAGCATTTAATTTGTACAAACGGTGAGTAAACCTATTATTATTGTAAATTATCTAGAGTTTATTTTAAATGCTCTTCATGGATTTTATGAAATGAAAATGAGATTAAAATGGGATTTTTGATGTCTTAGAAATAAATGTGACAAATAAAAATATATTGTGTTGATTATGAAATTGAGTAATTGGAGGCTACCAATTATTTTTAAATATATATTTTCCTATGAATGGCTTATCATATATGAGTATATGTGGCTATATATTATAATTACATTGGGAATTTATGTAAGCTGTCTTTTACTATGTAGGCTGGGTAAATAAATAAAAGCCACGTTATACTGTCGAAATTTTATTAAAATTGGTGGGTTTAGTCACTACAGTGACGGGTTTCCTTGAACTGCCTATTAGAGGGGTACGGTAAACCCGGTTACATAGTTACTCCGGTTGTAGAGGCGATGAGGGTAACTCCCGGGGTAGTGTTAGAGCTCACTTCACGTTGAACCCTCACGTGAATGTGTAACTCGGCCAACGCCAAGGAATGGCTTGTTTTCAAAACTAGAATGTGTTTAACATGTAAATATCTTAACAATCTTGGTGGACTCGTTTAGATGCCTCGGCCAAGGTATCCCCGAGGATTAGTTTTTGGCTTGAGTCCTGTTTTTAATAAAAGTCAGAAGCCTTAACAATTGTTTTGGTATTTTACAAATATTTTATGGTTTAAGAAATAAATTGAAAACCTTATGAAATGGTTTGTAATTTGTTGTTTAAACTTGCCTCCATTTCACTCGCCTTTAGATATTTATGATAATGTCTGTTTACTCATTGGGATTGCGAAATCTCACCCACCTCCTTTCCAAATATTTCAGGCCTGTGGTAGCTTGTAGATACCGATATTATCAAGGATTCCAATTGACCCCTCTATCTCACAGATAGTAGGTTTTTATCGCCAACACTTGGTGTATTTATGGGCCACTTGTCATTGTAATTATTATTATACATTATAACTTTGTAAGTTATTGTATGTATGAATTTATTTTACTTCTAACTTACAAAAGATTACTTACACGTGTTTCTATAAATATTATTTTATATAAAAATGCTATATTTTTGTCTTTGATTTACTTGAGCCGAAATTGACTGAAAATTGTTTAAAACTGATATGTAAGCTTTGCGGGGTTTCGATTGGTATTTCGGGCAATGAGTATCAATCGGGACGTCGCGACGGTTGTCATGGGCCTAAGGGAGATTCCGGGTCATGACAATTCGGTTGGTATCAGAGCTTTCGGTTTAAAAGCTTATGGTTTTGAAAAACGTTTTTGATTTTTAAAGTTCTTGGATTTAAAGATATTTTAAATTAATTTACAATGTTAGTGTGACCCAGTTAAGATTAGTTAGTTGCATATAGAGTCTTAAGTTGTCTAAACCAATTCCATTCTTTTTGTAAATCATTATGCCTCCTCGACGTGAGCTACCACCTATCACTAGATCTACCGGTAGGGAAAGAGGTCACCCCAGACAGAGTCAGTCAAATTCCATATAAGAGGAGTCGGTTGCGTCTTCTTTTAGAGCTATTCCTACTACTGAGTCTACTAACATTTCTGTACCTCCTCCACCACCTGTTACTGCTCCTGGCATATCTGCCATGTCACTCGAGGCAGCTCAAGCATTAGCGACTTTTTTCGCTGCTCTTACGGGTCAGGCTCAGGCTGGTCCAGTTCCACCCGTTGTTTCCCTTGTAACAGCCCTAGTACCACCACCTCCTATTCCACCCCAAACACCGGACGTATCCATTTCTAATAAATTAAAGGAAGCTAGACAATTAGGTTACGTCTCGTTTACTGGTGAGTTAGATGCGACTGCAGCTAAGGATTTGGTTATTCAAGTATCGGAGACACTGACAGATATGAGATTAGATGATGAGATGAAATTGAAAGTGGCTACATGGTTATTTGAGAAGAGAGCTCGTACCTGGTAGAATTCAGTAAAGTCTCGCTCTCCTATACCGCTGACTTGGACGAATTTCCTCTAAGAGTTCGATGGTCAATACTACACCTATTTCCATCAGAAAGAGAAAAAGAGAGAATTTCTGAGCTTGAAACAAGGGAACATGACCATTAAGGAGTATGAAACTCGTTTTAATGAGCTGATGCTTTATGTACCTGAGTTGGTGAGATTGGAGCAAGACCAGGTAAACTACTTTGAGGAGGGACTCCGTAATGAGATACGGGAACGTATGATAGTGATTGGCAAGGAGTCATATAAAGAAGTTGTGCAAATGGCCTTATGGGCTGAAAAGCTCACCATTGAGAATAGACGGATCCGAGCTGAGTTTGCAAAGAGAAGGAATCCTCCTACGTTCCCAGGTCAGTCTTCAAAGAGAGGCAGAGATTTGACATCTACTGCAGAAAGTACTACCTCAGCGTCTGTGGCATCCACTAGACCTCCATCTCAGCAGTCACAGTCGAGATCTTCTAGATTCGATCGGCCAGTGATGAGTAGACAGGGGAGGACTTCAGGAGGATTGGACAGATGCCGTAATTGCAGAGAATTTCATGTTGGGTCATGTAGAAAGCCTGTAACATGTTTTCAATGCGGCCAACAAGGGCATATTAAGAAAGATTGTCCTCAGTTGAGACATGGTACAATAACTACTTCTACTCCTCTGACTCATCCTAGTATACGACGGAGAGACATTTCGGGATCACAGTCCAGACAAGGCCCAGTGATACGGTCAGGCATGGGGAGTAATACCCTAGAGTAGCCATTTTCCATACCGCAGCCCCAGATTTCGACTAGAGTTTTTACAGTGACTAAGGATGAAGCTCGAGTTTGACCTAGCACAGTGATAGATACTATGATTGTGTTTGATAGAGATGCACATGTTTTGATAGATTCAGGCTCCGATAGATCATACGTGAGCATATCATTTGCATCATTCTCAGATAGGAACCTGTCGACATTAGAGGAAGAGATTGTAGTGCATACTCCTCTGGGCGAACGGTTAGTAAGAAATACATATTATAAAGACTGTGGTATTAAAGTTGGAGAAGAAGAATTTATGGGTGATTTAATCCCTTTGGAGATTCGGGACTTTGATTTGATCTTGGGTATGGTTTGGTTATCCACTCATCGAGCAAAGGTGGAGTGTTTTAAGAAAGAAGTGATTCTCTAGAGTTTAGAGGGAGCAGAAGTTGTATTTACGGGGGAGCATCGACTATTACCGTTTTGTGTAATCTCGGCCCTCAAAGCTTTGAAATTGGTGCAAAAGGGATATCCAGCACATTTGGCTCATGTGATTGATATATCGAGGGAGGAACCTAAGTTAGAATGTCCCCGTAGTAAGTGAGTTCCCTGATGTATTTCCTGATGAATTACCAGGACTTCCTCCCGATCGTGAGTTAGAATTTACCATTGACTTACTTTCGGGTACTGCCCCTATCTCTATTCTTCCATATAAAATGGCTCCGATAGAGTTGAAAGAGTTGAAAGTACAATTGCAAGAGTTAGTGGACAATGGTTTTATACTCCCTAGTACATTTCCATGGGGAGCACTTGTTTTATTTGTGAAAAAGAAAGACGGTACACTTCAGTTATGTATAGATTACCGACAGCTTAACAGAACGACCATTAAGAACAAGTATCTGTTACCGAGGATGGATGATCTTTTCGATCAATTACAAGGAGCTACAGTGTTTTCTAAGGTTGATTTGAGGTCTGGGTATCATCAGTTGAGGATTAAAGAACAAGATGTACCTAAGACAGCGTTCAGGACTCTGTACGGTCATTATGAGTTCTTGGTCATGCCTTTCGGGTTAACTAATGCACTAGTAACTTTTATGGATCTCATGAACAGAGTGTTCCACCCTTACTTGGACAAGTTTGTTATTGTGTTCATTGATGACATCCTGGTTTACTCGAGAGATAATGATGAGCACGCTACCCACTTGCGTATAGTATTACAGACTTTGCGGGAAAGACAGTTGTATGCAAAGTTTTCGAAGTGTGAGTTTTGTTACAGGAAGTGGTATTCTTGGGACACGTAGTATTGGGAGCTGGAATATATGTTGATCCCAAGAAGATAGAGGAAATTTTACAATGGGAGCAACCTAAGATAGTGACGGAGATTCGTAGTTTCCTTGGATTAGCCGGTTATTATCGGAGGTTTGTTTAGGGGTTTTCCTTAATAGCAGCTCTTTTGACCCGTCTAACTCTTAAGGGAGTTAAATTTGAGTGGGATGATGTTTGTGAGAATCGATTTCAGGAGCTAAAGAATTGGTTAACCTCCGCTCCCGTTTTAACACTTCTTGTGAGTGGTAAGGGATTTGTAGTTTATAGTGATGCCTCAAAGTTGGGGTTGGGGTGCGTACTGATACAGGATGAAAAATTTGTGGCTTATGCTTCTAGACAGCTAAAGAGGCATGAAGCAAATTACCCCACCCATGATTTAGAGTTAGCAGCAGTGGTGTTTGCTTTAAAAATCTAGAGGCATTACTTGTGTGGTGAGCATTGTCGGGTATTTACGAATTACAAGAGTCTAAAATATTTGCTCACTCAGAAGGAGCTTAATTTGAGGCAAAGGCGATGGTTGGAGTTGATAAAAGATTATGACTTGGTGATAGACTATCATCCGGGAAAGGCGAACGTTGTAGCTGATGCCTTAAGTCGTAAGTCTTCATTATCTTTAGCCACACTTCAGAGTTGTTATTTTCCAGCATTACTAGAGATGAAATCTCTTGGGGTGCAGTTGAGAAATGGTGAGGATGGATCCTTATTAGCAAGCTTCATTGTGCGACCTTCATTACTAAATCAAATCAAGGACATTCAGAGGTCTGATGAGGAGTTAAGAAAAGAAATTCAAAAATTGACCGATGGGGGAGTCAGTGAGTTTAGATTCGGAAAGGATAACGTCTTGATGTTTAGAGACCAAGTTTGTGTTCTTGAGGGAAACCAACTGAGACAGGCGATCATGGAAGAAGCCCATTCATCTGCCTATGCATTACATCCTGGAAGCACCAAGATGTATAGGACTATCAGGGAGAATTATTGGTGGCCAGGTATGAAGCGAGACATAGCAGAATTCGTAGCAAACTGTCTCGTATGTCAGCAAGTTAAGGCAGAGCATCAGAGGCCAGCAGGTACACTTCAGTCTTTACCTGTTCCCGAGTGGAAATGGGAGCATGTAACTATGGATTTTGTTTTGGGATTACCGCGGACACAGAGGGGAAAGGATGCGATCTGGGTGATCATAGATCGGTTGACTAAGTCCGTTCACTTTTTAGCTATCCATAATACATACTCTATTGAGAAGCTGGCTCAGCTCTATATAGATGAGATTGTGAGGCTACATGGAGTTCCCGTTTCTATAATGTCAGACCGAGATCCTCGATTTACTTCTCGATTCTGGCCAAAATTTCAAGAAGCTCTCGGAACCAAATTAAAATTTAGCACTGCTTTTCACCCATAGACGGATGGTCAATCAGAGAGGACTATCCAAACTATGGAGAATATGTTGAGGGCTTGTGTCATGAATTTTCTTGGGAGTTGGGATATACACTTGACGTTAGTGGAATTTGCTTACAACAACAGCTTTCAGTCTAGCATTGGTATGGCACCATACGAAGCTTTATATGGAAGGAAATGTCGTACTCCACTTTGTTGGGATGAAGTGGGTGAAAGAAAGTTAGT
>NC_030851.1:26751771-26788804 GCF_000208745.1 Theobroma cacao
CCAATGGGAAAGTGACACATGGCACTTTTTAATGATTTAATATTATTTTAATGAAAAGTCAGCCCATTTAAACCCCATATTAAGTGATGGCCGGCCATAAAGAGAGAACAAGAGAGAAAATAGAGAAGAAAGGAAGAAAAGAGAAAAACCAAAGGAAAACTAGAAAATTCAAAGGGGGAAATCGCGTTTTTCATTCGTTTACGCGTCTAACAGTAAGATTTGTTTACTTTAGCTTGATTTCTACCTTTCTTATGCCTTTGTTTTCATTTAGCATGCTTGAGGAGAGAGATCAAAAAGTGATACCAAGGGCTGGCCGAATTTCAAGGGGGAGGAATTTGAAATTCTTATGTTTTGATTTTTAGTTAAATTGATAGTTTTAGTTAGTTAAATGTGTATAGAAATCAAAGTGGGCAAGAAAGTATAAAATTTTCACAATACCCACCCTTGGCCAAATCTTCAATGATGTACAATGATGAAGAACTGATTTTTATTGTAAAAGAAATGAAGAGAAAATGATGAAAAATGGTTAAATGTGCTAGAAAAACAAAGTGAAAAATTTACCTAGTTAATGTCCCATTTTTGGCCGAATTTTCCAAGGAGAAAAGTGAGCTGATTTTTGTGATTTTAGAGGATTATTGGCTGATATTTAATGGTTAGAAATGTTGGAGAGAAAATGGGACAATTTAGAGCTAAAATAGAGCACGTTAGTAATTTATCGGGTAAAGTGCCAAAAATAGGTTAATACCGCGTTTAAGCCGTTTTAGGCTATTTCATTTCATACCATGCATTAGTATAGGATTTAAGTCAATTATATAGTGATTTAGCATCAATGTGGTAAATTGTGAAATTTTTACAATGTGTCAAGGGGGAGAGCCATTCGGTAAAGGCCAAGAAGTCATACCCGACGAACAGTGATCGGGGCACCTAGAAAGCATTTAATTTGTACAAACGGTGAGTAAACCTATTATTATTGTAAATTATCTGGAGTTTATTTTAAATGCTCTTCATGGATTTTATGAAATGAAAATGAGATTAAAATGAGATTTTTGATGTTTTAGAAATAAATGTGACAAATAAAAATATATTGTATTGATTATGAAATTGAATAATTTGAGGCTACCAATTATTTTGAAATATATATTTTCCTATGAATGGCTTATGATATATGAGTATATGTTGCTGTATGTTATAATTGCATTGGGAATTTATGTAAGTTGTCTTTTACTATGCAGGCTGGGTAAATAAATAAAAGCCACGTTATACTGTCTAAATTTTATTAAAATTGATGGGTTTAGTCACTGAAGTGACGGGTTTTCGTGAACTGCCTATTATAGGGGTACGATAAACCCTGTTACATAGTTACTCCGATTGTAGAGGCGAGGAGGGTAATTCCCGGGATAGTGTTAGAGCTCACTTCACGTTGAACCCCCACGTGAATGTGTAACTTGGCCAACGCCAAGGAACGGCTTGTTTTCAAAACTAGAATGTGTTTAACATGTAAATATCTTAACAACCTTGGCGGACTCGGTTAGATGCCTCAGCCAAGGTATCCTCGAGGATTAGTTTTTGACTTGAGCCCTGTTTTTAATAAAAGTTAGAAGCCTTAACAATTGTTTTGGTAAATTACAAATATTTTATGGTTTAAGAAATAAATTGAAAACCTTATGAAATGGTTTGTAATTTGTTGTTTAAACTTGCCTCCATTCTACTCGCCTTTAGATATTTGTGATAATATCTGTTTACTCATTGGGATTGCGAAATCTCACCCACCTCCTTTCCAAATATTTCAGGCCTGTGGTAGCTTGTAGATACCAATTTTGTCGAGGATTCCAATTGACCCCTCTATCTCACAGATAGTAGATTTCTATCGCCAATACTTGGTGTATTTATTGGCCACTTGTCATTGTAATTGTTATTGTACATTATAACTTTGTAAATTATTGTATGTATGAATTTATTTTACTTCTAAGTTACAAAAGATTACTTACACGTGTTTCTATAAATATTATTTTATATAAAAATGCTATATTTTTGTCTTTCATTTACTTGAGCCGAAAATGTCTGGAAATTGTTTAAAATTGATATGTAAGCCTTGCGGGGTTCCGATTGGTATTCCAGGTAATGAGTATCAATCGGGACGTCGTGGCGGTTGTCATGGGTCTGAGGGAGGTTCCGGGTCGTGACATGGGAATTCCACAGATTTTAGTGAATTGGTTGAAAATCCTTGATTGGGAGATCAAGGTAGTGGATGTAGGTCAACGGGATCGAACCACTATAAATCATTGTGTGTTATCTACTTTCTTTTTTTTTCTTCTTACTCTTAGCACTTAAATCATTCCTCTAGCAATCTTTAAACTTTCATTTTCAAATCCTTTAATAAGCTCTTTACTTGGAAAGAAATTTTGTGTGATTCCCAAAATGCTAGTCACCCCCCCTCTAGCACGCTCGTTGGGACCAACATATATATCATGTTTTTGGATCATATTACCAAGTGTGTTTTTTCTTGCTCCCCATCTAACTTCTATCACAACTCAATCAAAGTCAACATAATTCAACTTTGGAAGTAGGTGTTGTTCATCATGAGACATTTTTTATTGTTTTTGTGAGACGTTACTTTACTAACTTGATTATTCATGGTTTTGCTTCTTTGTTTTGTATGCTTATGGTTTTCCAGGACTAGTATGGTTTTATGAGGATTTTGTGCTATTGCACTTTCACTATGGATCTGAAAATGACAAGGTATGTTTTTGAGATGGATTGTCATGTTTTTTCTTCACCCAATTGGTCTTCCATAAATGGTCTCAAGGGATTGGCTTATCTCATCCATGTTATGATGAAGATATTTTAGTATATATTGTGTATAGTTGGTAGCTTTATTTTTTGGATAGGGATTGATTGTTGATCTTGACTTTGTTGGGGTTAATGAACTACGATTTTGGGTTGATATGCTCTATCTTATGCTTTAGGCTCATAAGAACCTAAAATCTTATTCCTTTGTTATTTTGCTTTAAAGAACTCTCTATTCCTTGCTAATTAATGAAAGTCCAAAACAAAAGAATTATAAGAAACCTACCCCAAATTATTATAAAAAATCAAAACACAAAAAATATAAGAAAGAAAAACAAAAACAAAAGATAAAAAAAAAATTAATAAAACAATAAAATGCTAGAAATGTGGTAAATTTAGTCACATCTCAAAATTTTGCAAAATTAATAGAAAGATCAATGAGCTTCATTTTGATGAAGAAATTGAACATGTTAGCCTTGAAATGATTATAGTTTTGATTATGTAAAAATGATCAAATTTGTTTGAACATTATTTGAGTGATTCTTGATAAGTTTTTGAAATGATTTAACTCTCATACATTTGTTCTTACATAATTACAAGCTCGAATCTAGAAGTTATTAAACTATATCTATAAGCTTGTATGATTTAGTTATATGAGTTTATGATCCCTTTAAGATTTATCCTTGAGATGTTAAAATTGCAAGTTAGGTTTACAAGTGGAGTTTATCTCAAAGCATTCATAGATCATCAATCTGCACTACACCAAGCTTGCTTCAAGTCAAGAAACTCAATCATCACTCAACATTTGATCACAAGGAAGATGTGGCCAAAGTTACATGTTAAAATGCTAAGGAATTTTGAAGAAATAAAGCTCCAATCAATCATAGAGCAAGACAAGTTGATCTTATGGCAAAACGAGCAAGAACAGACAAGGAAACTTGAAAACTAAACAGCCATAGTCGACCTTATAAATTCTATAGTCAACCCTATGGGAAGATCGATGAAAAATCGTGAAGAAATAAAGCCATAGTCGACCCTAACAAAACTATAGTCAACCCTTTAAGCTCTGATGTCAAAAATAAAAGTTTTTTGGAAATGGATCGACTAGAGAACTTCTATACTTGATTATAAATGACTGTTAGACATAAAATTCAAAAGGAAAATGTCAAGTTTCTTGCTTTAATCACCTCCAACGGCTCCAAGACTTCTTCAACTATAAAAGAGACCGTTTGGAAGCATTTCAAATTAAGGAAGAAGAAAGAAAAAGGCCAAACTTTTTAGGATCAAAGTTTTGAAAGAAAGAGAAAGAAATCAAGCCTTTTTGAGTTGCAATCTTCTTTTTACTTTTATTCGAATTTTTATATCCTATTTTTATACTCATTATTAGGCATTCTTCCTTTATTGTACTAAACTAGAAAAATCTACCTTTCAAAGGCACTCTTGCTATTCTTTGTAAAGATTCTCACTTAGGCTTGAAAAGTTAGTGTAAAGGTTATGGTTGAGCCTCAAAAAAGCCATTGTGAGAGTTGTGCTTGGTCCCATTAAAAGGCATTGAAAAGGTTATGGTTGCTTCCATGAAATGCCATTATGAAGGTTTAATGCTTGATCTCACAGAAAGCATGATTCCTTGAGTGGATTTATAACTCCTTAGCTTGTTAAGGGACAAGACGTAGGCATTTGAAAAAGCCAAACCTCTATAAAATTCTTGTGTCTGAATTTTTATCATTGCTTTAAATTGCATGCTTGATTTCAAAAACTCTTTTTACAAATTGCTTGTGTTTTCATTTCATATTCTTCTCATAATAGGTTTTCCTCTTTATTGAATAGGTTTTTCTTCATCACTACTCATTTATTCTTGGAAATGTTTTTCTTGAGTTACACTTATTTGATTTGTACTTGAAAAACGTTTTAAGCATCACAAAAATGATCATTTGCCTATGCTTGATTGAGTAGACTTTCTCAAGATTTGCACATTTATGAAAATCCTCTTTGGAACTCTTCTCACAAATTTTGAAAACAAGTTACTGGTGAGGGATCGACTATAAGTTCACTATAGTTAACTATAGCTAATTGATTTTCATTTTCTAAAAGTTTTAAAATCTAATTCATCCTCCTCTTAGATATTTTTGCCATTTATACATTGAGTTAACACTTCTACATAATAAAAAATTAATGAAATCCTATCAGAATCAACAACATTAGATTATGAGATAGTAGAGAGCACAAAATCTACAAATGAGTTTCAAGTAGATGAAATACAAACTACTCCCTAATCTTCAACAAATAATGAAAAACAAATTAATGTCTTGACAAAAACCTCAGAATTTATGATCAAAATCATTAATAAAATTCAAGACTTAATACTAAAAAGAGAATAACTTGAGAAATTAAAAGCTTCAAATGAAAGAGAAAACAGAAAGACCAACAATTCAAAACCAATAACAAATGTATAATATCCTTTATATCATATTTAACAAATATGAATCTTCAAAACCTAGGCAAATAACAAATGTAGAATTACAAATAAAATTTAAATGACTAAGCATAGAAACTTCCAAACTTTGGAATAAAAAAAAATAAATCAAAAACCAAACGAAAACCTTGAAACATTAAAAATTTTCAACAGAAAATTCTTCAAATTCTGAAAGAGAACCAGGATTCGTAGGAGTATATAATGATTCTCACAGAAGTGTCAGTACAAAGATACCTCATTACAATACACCTTTTAATCAATAATGAATTTTAGTTAGAAACAATAACACTTTTTGATACAAGTGCATACCAAAATTGTATCAAGGAAGGAATAATTCCAATCAAATATTATACTAAAACATTAGAAGGTCTTAAAGCTGCCAATGGTGTTAAATTGAGAATCACATATAAAATTCTTCATGCAAAGATGTGTAACATCGAAATCAAATTCAAAACACCATTTTTAATGGTAAAAGATATAATGCAAAATGTCATACTTGGCACGCCATTCATATCTCCACTCAAACCATACAAAGTTATAGATAAGATCAAGCAATCGTTACTAAAGTGCTAAACACCAAAATAATTTTCCCCGTTATAGAAAAACCAAAAAAAAATCTTAACTTGCTAAAATCTTGCTCAGTTCATTCAAGAAAGATAAATTCGTTAATAAATCACGAACCAAAAAAAATCTTATTTGAAATAAGAAATCTCTTTTAAAATGATGAATGAACAATCAGACACAAAAATTATTCGACAAAGAATTGAACAAATTGGAAAAGAAATTGAAATAACAATTTGTTCTAATATTCCCAATGCTTTTTGGGATAGGAAAAAACATGATGTTGATCTACCTTACAAAAGAGATTTTGATGAAAAACAAATTCCCACCAAAGCACAACCAATTTAAAATGAACAACAAAATGAAAGAATTTTGTAAAAAAGAAATACAAGATCTTCTTGATAAGAAAACTCATAAAGGAAAGTAGTTTAGCCTAGAGTTGTTTTGCCTTTTATGTCATAAAGAAGGAAGAGCTTGAGAGAGAAACACCAAGACTAGTAATTAATTACAAACCATTAAATAAGCATTAAAATGGATCAAATACCCAATCCTAAATAAAAAGGATTTGTTACAAAAACTCTATAATGCAAACATTTGTTCAAAATTTGACATAAAAACAAGATTTTGGCAAATCCATATCAAAGGAAATAAAAAATATAAAACAATATTTACTGTCCCTTTCGACCAATATGAATGGAATGCTATATCATTTGGACATAAAAATACACCATCAAAATTCCAAAGAATAATGAATGACATCTTCAATTCTTATTCTCAATTTACTTAGTTTATATATTCGATGTTCTAGTATTTTCAAAAACTTTAAAAAATATTTTAAACATCTCAATATATAAATATATATATAATTTTGTTTCTTCCACGCAAATGTGTTATCACGTTAGCAGCTAGGTAAATGGACTCTCTATATAAATGTGACTGATTTGCATGAAAGAAGTAATAATATAAGTGCAAGGAAATAGCTCCACCTACATAAGGTGATAGGGTAAAAATTCGATATTATTCGGGACCTTTCCAGACAATGTGGTGGTATCTCCAAGAAGACACATTTTAAAATGACGGTGATATAATGTAAATTCTTATATTATCTCTCATACAAACCACCTTTACGAAAGTTTGTTACGACCGCATCCCCCAAATCTTCCATTGATGGTTTTTAATTACAACCAGACCCGGCCGCAATGTGTAGTCTTATACATATCAAATCAATTTTTTGAGGTAACATTTGATTTTAAGTTTGAGATAATATGATCCCCATTTGGCTTTGCAAACTTCACTATATTAAATAAATTAAAAAAAAAAAAAAAAGCGGGGAGGCATGGTCCATAAATATTACAAAACAGCTGTAAGTTAAACTGTTTTTTGTCTTTTCATTTTTGTCTCTTAACCGATTAGGTCAAAGCCCTACGTAAATAACAATGATGATATATCGAGTATCGATGTAGTACTGTAATACTTTTGACGTTGAAATGATCTTTAGACTTTTGAACGTCTCATTTTCTTTTATTACAAAATTGAGAAAAGAAATTGAATTTTGGGTTTCATGTTAAAATTTAAACTTTCCTTACAAAATGGTATACGATTGTTTTTATAATAAAAAAATATACAAAATAATTTTAAAACATAAAAAATTAAATTTATTAAGAATTGAATAATTAAAAAAATGAAAATTTGAAATTACCAAAATAGTTTAAGCAAAAAAAAAAAAGACTCAGAGAGTACAAAAATCTTACTGAATCCAACTTTTCATTTAAAAGACTGTTTCTAGTTTGAATCAACAGATCAAATGAACTGATCTCATAGAGCTTCGTTCAAATATGGCATGCAAAAAAGGCCATTTGAAAGTGGAAAGATTTGCAGAAGTAGCTTTAGGTACACCTTTGTTCATGCACAAAGTATAAAAGTTGAAAATGGAGTGATAGAATGTTGAAAATAATGACCATCGTCATGATGAGCTTGATCTCTCTTACTTCTCTAAATGCAGATGAATTTAACGAACTGTTAGATGAACACATTTTTTTCCCTCTTCCACTTAATTATTTGTACGCGATGTATACTATGTTTTCGTCAATCATTTCAGCCGCATTTATATTTGATTAGACTCTTTCATTCTTGGACTTGGAACGGTGAAGTATGCACATGAATCATGTTCCAAAGCATTAGAAAAAAAATTAATACCCAAGATTTTTTTTCAAATTTTTTCAGGAATGCAGGACAAGGTAGAATTGCTATAAGAAAGAAAAGCGCTTGTAGGTAGTTACCACATTTCTGACTCGAAAGTATATATACTTACATGGTTGCTAAAGTTATCACCCTGTGAAATAGAAATGATTGATGGATCAAATAGATAGGGACAGCAACCTAGAAGGCCCAGATGTAGAAAAATGGAAAATGCAATCTAGGAGAAGGAGATTCGTCTGACTTTTTATGATTGTGGAGTCTTATCTTTGAATGATTGCTTTTCTCACCTCAAAAATATGTGTTGAAGATAATTTGAAGTGGGTCCAACTCAAGATTTTGATTGCTGGTAGGGTTTAATCTGGGTTCATTGTAAGCTTTTGTTAAGTCATTTATGTACGAAAAGTTATGGGTTCTAGTTTGTCAAATGTCAAGCACGCCCCGCGCATGCTCCATTAAACATGTACACATATCCTTTAACAAGCGCGAACGCCTCCATGCTCTTCTACTGATCATCGAATTTCTCTTTTATTATTGGCATAGGTTGATTAAGGATAAGATTATAAAAGGTGCGATGACTAATTTACTTCAATTTAATATTACTTTTCTCTAATGACAATACCATCCATTGTAAGAAATGAATCAATTGCAAACTCCACCCCTCTGTTTGAAAATATAATCGATCTTGTTGTTATTTAAAGAAATCATTCTCTAGTAATATAGTTCAAGTGAAATATACTTTTCTCGATCAATTAAGCGAACTATATCATTTGCTGTCCATGTAAAACGCTACGAGGACTTGTTTGGCCTTAATCCTCATGTCGTTTCTGTTGATGACATCTGTTATAATTAAACTACTCATTAGAAACTAAGGATAACTATGGATGCTTTGCTGCTCAATAAGCTAATGATGCTGATGTAGATATCAACATCTCTTATCTTTCAATTAAAATAAAACGAAACTAATGGAAACTAACCATTAATTTAAAGTTTATATATATTAAATTTGGCAGTCAACACTATCTCCAACTCGTGCGACGGAAAAGGTGAAAGAAACTTAAAGGATATGCTTTATTAACTGTCATGAAGCCATAGATGATTAGGTTTGAAATTTAATAGAGGTATGGGGGGCGTCACAGTTTAATTATTGTCAATCGTAATCATATCTATCACCTGACTTTGGTGTTTGATTGATGTCAATCAAATCTATCAAGTATCAACTAATTACATAAGAAAGATGGGGTAAAGGAATCGGACGGACGTCCTCAGAAGTCTTTTGCACTGCTTCTCTTCAAAATTTTCCGCAAGAGAATCTGTAACTCGTGCGTTATGTGATAATCGTGGACCCTTTGAAGTCACATTGGTGCTGATTAGCAATTGAAATATTCTTTTCAGAGATTTGGAGCTTCTATGATCATTGGAATTTGCGATAACACGCGCCAGGGTACGGTATTTACATATTGTACAACTTTGGTCTTAATTAGGGCAGCACCACTACAGTAATGTTGAGACTTCTTTGACTTCAACATCTTAGTTGGAATATTAGGATATTTATTATAAATATGGAAAAGAGTTACTTCTTGTTGCGTAATTCATCAAGATCCAATGGTTTTCCATATAAAAATGTCGTGAAGTTCATTAATAATTCTATCTTCATCAATTAATATCCACGAAGGAGACACCATAGTTAGTATTTGAAATTTTAATTTGGCGGAGAGGTTTACTTCAAGGGAAACTTACGACTCAATGAGAATAATGTGAACTACGACGATCATAATTTTTGTTGCAAGTTGGTAGATATAAGAAAATCGATCATATATAAAAATAATTATAAATTTTCAATGATGGTTATGAAATGATAAAAAATATTACCTCTTATAGTGTAGCAAAGAATTTAATGTGCATCAAGGATATGAGTTTCCTTTTCTTTGTGCATAGCCAAAACTTATGTGCGGGGGATGGGAGTGGCCGGGATGAGGACGTAACGGAGGCAACACTCTTCAAAGTAAGCAAAACATATATAAAAATATTTTAATTTTACAATTATTTTAAACTTTATTTGCATGAAAGTTTGTTATATTTACTATTAAAAGTTTTACCTACAAAGAGAGGTGGCCTTTAAATTGATTGCCTTTCACCAAGCACGGTTGCTGTAACTTTCATTTTGATGATTTGTAGCTTCTACTACGGATCACTCAAGGTTGTTAGACTTGTAAAAATTGAGCCTTAGCTCCAATACCAATTGTTAGTAGTATAAGCTTAAAACAATATATATCAAAAGGGGGTGAATTGGTATTTAAGAAAAATCCTTTTAAAACAAGCGTAAAAATCAAATCTTTTGGCAACCAAAAATTCTTTTTGTGCCAAAACAAAATAAAGATTTTTCCAAGGTAAATGTGCTATCTTATTTGCTACCCACATAAGTATACGTATCGAACAGATAATATATTATCAAGTAGAGTGTTAATCTTATAGAGAATTGATCTAAAATTTCACTAAGTACTAAAATTAACACAGTTTAGTCTTATCCAAACAATGAAAATCAAATAATTAATTAAACTAAAAATTAACTAAACCTAATTAACAAGAAACTAAACTAAAAATCAAAGCAATAATATAACAAGAGAAAAATAAATTGAAACAAACCTAGGATTACAATATCTCTTACACTTCCACTAAATCTTACCTCTCTCCTTACTTATTTCGATGAATTTAATTGCTAACCTAGAGTCCTCAATTATTTATAAGGCTCTCCTAAGGTTTTTATAAAACTATCTATTTTAATCAAAACACTATATCCTTATATGAATTGAAATTAAAACATACTCATTAAGTTTAGGTTTTAATCTTGGCTACTTATGGCACATATGTATATTCCTATCCTATACACAAATCAATTTATTCATCCAGGCAAATAAATATGATTATATGCTATTCCAATCTTAGCCTACACTAAACTCCCTATCTCAAGTTATGTTTTATCTTTTTAGAACAATTTAATTGGTAGTTAAGGAATTAAAAGGATTAAGAACATAATGGAATAAACAATCCAATTCCATTGAAAATAAGCAAGAAACAGATTAAAAATTTAAACTATATGTGAGTTCAATTGCAATCCTAGAGAAAAGAAATTAGCTACTTACAATTGAAAATAAAGAACATAAAACAATATAGTTTAACCATCTCAAACAAAAGAAATAAAAGAACTAAAGAGAGAAAGAAAACTAGAGATTGGTAATCTTTGATCTTCAATCTTCCATGGTTGATCTTGTTTTTCTTGAGTTTTTTGTGGCTAATCTCCTCCTAAAATAAATTGAAACCGATTCCCTTTAACCTTCCATCAATTTGGCTTTGTAAGGATGTATTTATAGGGCTCACACACAAAATTTCGGTCCTATTCAGACTCCCATCTTCAAAATGCCGTCTTTACAAACCCATAGTGTTGTGGTGCTGGCTTTCTAGTGCCATGGTGTCAACTTGTGATGCAATTTTGACCTTCTTTATGGTAGAATGGGTCCAATGATAAATGAAAATTATAGCTTTACCTCTTATCTTTCCAATGGTTTAAGAATCACATCAATTGGACTTTTTAATTAAAAGTTATGCTCGAAATACCATAACATGTATGAATAGAGTACTAGTCCATTATGCACATTTTTTCACCAATTTAAGTTGTTTTCGAACCTACTCCTGGAAAAATATAGAAATAAACATAAATAACATAAAACTAACATTATTAACTTAAAACAAATATTAAAACATACATTAAACTAAACTAATAAACTAACTAAAATGCCTAAATTCGATCCTGAATCTAGTCTAACTTAGCCTAATTAGGTATTTAATCTCTAATAAAATATATGTATTTGATGCACAGGTCAAAATGCAACCAATAAATCATAACGCAGAAAATTAAAATCAAGACATAAAGATTTTATAATGGTTCAGCTTTCTCTAATGCCTATATCCACTTCGTTGGAAACCAAGGAATTTCAAATACACTCAAGGAAATGTGCTTTTTATGGGATCAAACATTAAACCCTCACAACGCTTTTTCATAAGAGTGAGCAAAACCCTCAACAATGCTTTTCCGCATGAGAAAGAAGAACCCTCAATAACAATTTTTCATGGGAGCAAGCAGAACCTTTACAATGCTTTTTCACATGAATAAATGGAACCCTTCAACAATGGTTTTTAATGGGCTCAAACATAAACCAACAAATATCTTTTTAAGGTTAAGCTAGAACCTTTACAAGATGAGTACAAGAATAGCAAGAATGTCACTACAAAGGTTGGATGCTAAAGATTTAAGCTTTGTGTACAAAAAAAAGAAATAATCTCATAAATATTAGCTCAAGGATTTTCAAATGAGTGAGTGAGCTTCTATTACTTTTGAACATTTGATGGCAGACTAACATGAAAGCTAGAGAGTTTTTTTCCTTCAAAGTGACTCAAAGGTTGCCTTCCATTTTTACAATGAAGTTTGGAACCGTTAAACCCAATTTTCAATTAAATTTGGCCATTGCTAAAGATTAAGGATTAATTATAACACTCTTAGGGTCAACTATGTTCTTCAAATTTCTCAAATTAGGGTTCCACAGTCGAGTACAACCTTCCTCTACTCGAACCAATTCCCGAAAGCGTGTATTTTTCAAATCTAGGCTAAGGTAGCTGACTATAAAGAGGTCAAGGTTGACTACGTCTTTAAAATATCCCATTTGTTTCACATTAGGCTCATTAGGGTCAACTTCACTTGTGCTAAGGTCAACTATGGCTATCCAAAAGTTGAATTGTGCTTTGCAATCTACCTTAGGGTCGACTACATTTTCTCTGTTTCACAATTCTTTATTCATTCTTCAACCATTATACCATTAGATCGACTTGAGCTTCTCTATGGTGAACTTTTGCCTTGTGCCTTCAAGATTTCTTAACTTTTTGATGCCTTTCTTCAGCTCTTTCTTCTTTGCCTATTTCCTATAATCAAATATTAATTCAAGGCATGTTTGCCTTTTTCGAATATGTCTTCAAGATTCATTGTTTGAAAGCTTTTGTGATGTTTTCTATTCATGCATGGCTTTTCAAACAATTGTGTGACTTTAGGAGATGAAAAATTTGATTGAGACAATTTCAAATGCTTGATATTAAAATCGAGAGATCATGTAATTTTTGTCAAATCAAAATATAATATAATTCAACACTAACATTATTGACTTCATTTAATAAACTTATTAGTATAGTTTCATTGATGAAGGAAAACCTCTAATCATTTGGTATGAATGATCTGATTACATAATTGGATCTAAGCCTTGACCAATCTGGTTGGCTATAGGGCTCATTCCAACACATTAATGGGTTGGTACGACATTTATATAGGGTTGTAGTGCCCTAATAGTTTAGTAGCTACTATAAGATAGTGAATTGTGCTTAGAGACTTGAGATGAAAGAAATGGAGGATAGAAGAGGTAGTGATAGGTCTAAGAAGACTAGGATTGAGGGCCACTAGGGCTAGTAGAGAAGTTCACCAACGTCCTAGCAGATGAGTGGTTCTTATGCCAGTTTTAAGAAGGGTAAAAAAGTTGCAAAGCCACTTAGATAGTAGACTATCGAATAGTCTCATAAAGATAGATCACCATGCTTTACATGTGGTAAGAGACATCGAGGATTGTTTATCCAATTTTATGTTATTCATGTGGATCACTAGGTCATTTTGTAAGGGAATGTCCAAATGGCCGATGATATCAGGGATCGGCACAAGCATAAACACCACTAGTTTTACCTTCCCTTCCCATTGCTACAAAGCCTGTTAGAGAGGTTGAAGGAGCTAGGGCAGAGGTGCTAGTAGTTCATCATAGGGTAGAGGATCAAGAGCCCAAGGTATGGCTGGTTAAAAACAAGCCAAACTTTATGGTTTGACTACATAAGATGCACATGTAACAATGCCAATTTTTTATGTAAATAAAGTTAATTAAGAATAAATTATGAAATATATGGTACTTTGAGGACTTTGGTGATATGTTTTATATGCTAAGTGTTTAAGGGTTTATATATAGACACTTACGAAAATTTTTAGGAAAAATATGAGATGAATCCTATGATTTGGAGTTTTTATTTGTATTTGATGTGATAATTAAGGATGTGTTTGTATGAAATTTAGTTACATGAATAATTTGAGATGTTTTGGTTGAAGGGAAGTGAATTAGAAGCTTTAAGAATGAATTTAGAGGCTTGAAGAAATGGAAATGTGCATTTTGGGCATGATCTAGATAGAAGGCTTGGGAAAATAAGATGGATGAACATCTACTGACAAATTGCCTCATCTATTGATAGATGACTGTCTGAGAACTCTATATAGCAAAGAAGCTTGGAAACAATCGAGAGATTCATGAATTTATCGATAGATGGCCAAATGGGAAGGAAGAAAGACAAGAAAAGGGCACAATTTATCGATAGATTTGAGGAATCTATCAATAGATGAAGGTCAACAACAACATAAGTCAGTGGCATCGATTGGTAGATCAATTGGATACGTACAAAAGAAAAGGGATTCCGGGCCAGTTGAGCCATTTTTCAATAAAACTTTCCTCTTCTCTCTAAAACCCCGAGACCTTAACTTTCCAAACAAAGTTTTGGAGCCATTTAGAGTGGAATTGGAGTTTAGGAAACTCTTTTAGAGGTAAGATTGAGCATTTTTACCGATTGATTTTCAATTTAGAAACTTAGATTCAATTTGGTCCAACTATAGAGAAATTTTCTCCCTTGAGTTTGTTAGGGATTTAGAACTACGAATTGAGCAGTCCAGCTTCTAAGGTAGGAATTTGGTTCATTTGTTGAAGGATTGAGCTTATATATTGAAGTTGGTTATTTTTGAAAAACTGGCAATTTTTTTTTGAAGAATAATTAATATTATGATGTTTTAATGTGTTTGAAAAAGGAAACGAAGTTAAATCAACTCATTGGTGAGCTGAAAGACGATTGGAGCCTGAGGATTGAAGCTTAGTTGAGAGTACCTCCAATTTGTCATTGTGAGTTTGTTTAATTAAAAATGCATGTGATGTATGATGCCTTGATAAAGGAATTGCAATGGTGTTAGAATATAATGTGTTTATGTCTATATGTATATATATATATATATATATATATATATNTTTAATTAAAAATGCATGTGATGTATGATGCCTTGATAAAGGAATTGCAATGGTGTTAGAATATAATGTGTTATTGTCTATATGTATATATATATATATATATATATATATATGTATGCTTACCTCGATGTAACTACCTAGGCTAGAGAACCAAAATATGGATTGAGTGTTTAGGTGGTATGATGCAAGCCACAAGGGTGGCTTAAGTTGTGTGCACCTAGAATAATAGGTCAATAAGCTATGATGAACCCTTAAGAGTAGATCACCCTAGGTGAATGAGACATGAAGAGGATTTTATCTAATGATGTCTTGAAGACATCAAGGCACTTAAAACCTTAATTGAGCTTCAAGACAATTGAAACTTGATGAGTGTGATTTGTGATTTGATGAGGAAATATGAATGATAAAGGCACGATGGCCTTATTTATGGATTTGTGTTCCATTCGAGGAATGAATTTTTTAATGTTGACTTTACTTGTGGTTAAGTGAAGTTTCATCCCTCTGTAACTATGTGTGTGCCTGCAGGAATGGTGGTATTAGACCCGCTTGCTATTCTCGCCTATAATGCTTTAATGCCACCTGTATGGGATTACTCTAGGTGATGTCGATGTCGGGAGATTCTTCGGTCGATGACTTTAATTCTTTGTCAACTGCTTTGATGCTGTGTGTGATTTGATTCTTTGTCAATTGGCCATCGAGAGTGATTTGACTACATCCAAGAGAGGAATACTCATTGATTTGACTTGCATATTACGTGGGATAGCCGTGAAGACGCTTCAATAAATATGATATGAATATGATGTGATACTCTGATGACTTGAGTGTGTCATGGAGAATGATTTGAATAACTTTGATTGGCTTCGAATGTAAGTCTAATGATGAGTGCGATAATTTTTGGAGAGATTGAGGATGATGATATGCCTTTACCTTGGAGACATTAAGGATAATGATATGCCTTATATTTTAAGATGTTTGCTAGAACATCTAGATGCACGAATGGTGCATATTATTTTTTATATGTGTTTAATATATATGATTTTCTTTATCTACACCACTCACTTAGTATTTAAGTACTTACCCATTTGTACACTAATTGCAGATAAATGGGCCATAAAGTTATGTGGTCAAGGTCATTAAGCAATAGATCGATCTTGGCATCTAGTAAGTCTCCACCCGCTGTGTCACTTCGCTACGTCAGTCATGAGCTTCTGCTCCGTACTTAATTTATTATGTATGTAAGCACGTTGTGCCATGAAGACTTGTGTAAGGGTTGTTTTGTACAAGCCCACTTTAGATCGCCAATATATTGCCTTATGAATATTTGTGTGGATTGTGAGTGATAGATAATGTATCATATATGAATTTTATTATGAATATTTGATTATTAAATCCCTTGGCATTTATGTTATATCATTTTTGAGTTTGAGGGTTGATCGAGTCTAGTGGGCTTGTCTGTTAGACTCATGCGTCAGTTAGGGACCCTTAGGTTGGGTCATGACAGCACAAGCATCCAATGTAGTTGTTATAGGTATTTTACCTATATGTTCTATTGATGCATGTGTATTATATGATATTGGTGTTATGCATTCTTTTATATCCCTATACGTTTATCTAAATTGGGTATAGAGTGCTCCTTGCTAGAGAAAGATTTGGTAGTTACCATACCCTCGAGAGAGGTGTTCATGGGAAAGTATGACTATAACGCTTACGTAGTTCGAGTTAAGGAGAAAGACACCCAAGTAGACTTAGTATTGATGGACATGCTAGAGTTTGATGTGATTCTTTGGATAGATTGGCTATTTCCCAACTATACTAGTGTGGATTATCACCATGCGAGAGTTAGGTTTGATTACCTAGAAAAGTCATCCTTCTATATTTAGGGAGATTGTAGCAAAGCCTCGAGTAGCATGATATCAACGATAATTGCTAGTAGTATGATGAGACTTAGATGCCAAGGGTTTTTTGGAGTGGTGTTAGACACCCAAATGGAGGTAGTTAATGTGGTTGATGTGCCTACTTTGATGGAGTTAATAGATGTATTTGTGGAAGAGTTATCGGAACTAATTTTAGATTGAGAGACGGAGTTTTGTATAGACTTGGTGCAAGAGACTTGTCCTATTTCTATACCACCTTATTGGATAGCACCAATTGAGCTCAATGAGCTCAAGGACTAGTTAGAGGATTTGTTAGACAATGGTTACATATGCCTTAGTGTCTCACCATGGGGTGCAATGGTATTATTCATGAAGAAGAAAGATGGTTTGATGAGACTTTGAATTGCCTATAGGTAATTGAATGAAGTGGACATCAAGAATAAGTATCCTCTCCCGCATATAGATGAGTTATAAGTGTTTCTTTATGATTGATTTGTGATTGCGTTACCACTAGTTGAGGGTTAGAGATGAGGGCATAGCCAACACTACTTTCTCGTGAAGTGTGGTCATTATGAGTTTTGGGTTATGTATTTTGGATTGACTAATTCTTCTGCAGCTTTTATGGGTATGATGAACAGAGTGTGCCAACCATACTTGGATAAGTTTGTGCTGGTATTCATTGATAATATATTGGTATACTCGAGGAGTTGAGAGGAACATGAATAACACTTGAGGATCATGCTATAGATGTTGAGGGAACATAACTTGTATGCTAAGTTCTCCAAGTGTGAGTTATGCCTTTATATTGTAAGTTTCTTAGGGCACATAATGTCAAATGATGGGGTAAAAGTAAACCCAAAGAAGATAAAGGTAGTGGCGAAGTGACCTATCGTGACCCAAATTTCAGGCCATGACTGGCGCATGGACCCAATGGACATAGCCCACTAAGCCCAAGTAAGTCTATCTATATGACCTATTTATCATTCCATCAAAAGTTGCTAAAGTTATATTTCGTAATTCCAATTCAAAATAATGCTAACCATTGCCATCTCATTGTGGCATTACCAATCAAAATATACATATATTGTCTAGAATATATATCTTAATAATTTACATCGGGTTTGTCTATACACAACAAAAGGGATACTTGACTTCCAACGGAGAGACTCGGGTGAAAGTATTACTATTGAATGCCGAGATACCTACCAAGGAGACGAATCTATGAAGACACCTCTGTCACAGCCTAAATTTTAGGCCATAACTGGCGCATGGGCCCAATGGGCATAGCCCACTAAGCCCAAGCTAGCTTTTTTATGCAATCCCAATCATCATTCTCAACCGTCATTTCTAAAGCCACATATTTCAATTCTCAATTTTAAATATTTTAGTAACGTTTTATGGCAATCCAATATTCACATTTGTATTATGCTAATATAGTATCACTCATTTGGCACCTTACAGTGGCATCAGTAATCAAATATACATATTTGATTTTTAACATGAATCTTAGTGGTCTTCATTACTTATACATTTACACAAGCATAAGACTCTTGATTGTCAGTGGAGTGACCGTGGGTGAAGATACATCTACTGAGATGCCATAGTACCTACCAAAAAGGCGAGCATATGTGTGCAACTCAATCTAGGTCCCCACTGCCTCCAAATCTAAAAAAATGAAGTTTAAAAACGTGAGTATAAAACTCAGTGAGTGAACATAAGAAGGGAACAAGCAATCAATAGGAAGAATTTGGAAATCATGATGCACTTGTTTCAAAAACAATGCAATTGATTTAGTTTCTTACTAAAAACCGCTCATTTCAAACTTTGATTAATAACCTCATAGTGTTGCAAAAACCTAAGATCAACCCATGAGGTTAAATGGGTGAAAAATATGTCAAATCCAAGCAAGGTAGCAAGCATGGTAGCAAGTTTCTCGCTGCAGCAAAATTTAGTGTCAATTTGCATGTGTTTTAGTTTCTCGAGCATATCTCCCACTACAAAAGTCCAATTGACCTGATTTTTAAACCATTAGAAAGCTAAGAGATAGGGCTACAAATTTAATGTTTAACACTTTTACCATTTCGTATGGAAAGGTAGTCAAAATCTTTATTGAAATAAAAACACTACATCAAAACCTGAGAGTTTCTCGCTGCAGCGAGATTCACCCTCACTGCAGTGAGAAATAGGGCTGGCTTACGCCCCCACCACCCAAGAGTCTCTTGCTGCAGTGAGAATGCATTCTCGCTATAACGAGATTCAAGGGAGATGAAAATTAAGGGATTTTCACATGCCACACAATCCATTCCTACCATATTGCACATCAAAGTGAACACATTGACAATAATCAAGTTTCTCATTATTCATTTCGATCACATATTATAATCATAAACTTTCTATCACATATACATATATAAACATATATAAACATGTACACCACCCCACTTCATTCATCGTCATAGCCAGGTCATCATCAGCATTGGCTTATGCGCATTCCCTACTCGCACATAGCTGGGTCAGCATCGGCTTATGCATACTCCTACTCGCACATAGCTGGGTCAATATCATTACACAACATTATTCATCAATGCACAACATATATTCGTATATGTACCAACATAATGTAGTGGTACATGAATCCATAATAGCCACATGTCACAACATAGAGACAATTTATCAAGGGCTTGTTCCCATGCATAATTTAATGAAAAGCCAAGTAAAATCTTTTAAATGCTTCATCCCAACACATATGTATTTCCCAAAAGAACTTTGATGCAAGTTCACTCATCGGTTTTGTTGATTCTTTTGTTTGACTCTAACCTCAACTAATGCTCCAAATGGACATGTGAGGCCTTGTTGGGACCTACACACGCACAACATCACAACCAACCCAAATTGGCATTAATATAATTCCAAAAGCTTTTGCTTAAATCAAGTTCCACTAGTTATTCCTAACTAGCTTCCAATTGCCATTAAATGGCTATCTATTCTTTCTACTATAGTAACTCTAGAAATAAATAAACAAACCTCAATAATAAAACAACTCACAACTCCAATTGCTAGCCATTATCAACAAGCTAAAATCAATCCTCATTCATCAATCACCTTGGTGGATTTGTAGTTGAATTCCTTCTTAAGAATACTCAAGCTATCATGGAAAGTCTCTCTCTTTCTCTCTCTAAAATTTCTAACTAGTGAGAGAAAGTGCTGAACAAAGACTTTTTAAGGGTTTTAAGTTGAGAGAGTGAAAGAGAACAAAAGGTTCCATGAAGAAGTGCTCAAAAGCATGAAAATTGAAGCTAGAGAGAGAAAAAGTTATGGAAGTTACAAAGCAAGCTACCATGGAGGATAAAAGGAACATGAAAGGGGAGGAAGAAGAAGAAGGAGAAGCTATTGAAAGCTGTTGGAGCTCAGATATTTATGCTTCAAGTTAATCTAAATTTCCACCGAAATTATCAAAATGCCTTTAACATGGTGGTTTTGTCTTCCTCCCATCCTTTATGCAACCTTTTTGCTCTTTTGACATCGAAACAAAGTCCATAATAGTCTACAGGTACTCGGGTTCACGAAACTTAAAAATTTAGACTTGAGATGCAAAATGACCATTTTGCCCTTACAGTGGGAATTATCATTATTTTTATCTTCCTCATTTATTTACCATCATAAATATCATTCATTCATTCCTTAGGCCTATTTAGAACTTAATAGCATAAAAAAACCTACTCGTAGGAGCTCACCAAGAGAAATTACAAAATTTCTCCTAGTCCGCATTATCGCGTCTACTTCTAGTTATTTGCTTATGGAGATTGAGATTTCACAGGTTCACTTCTGAATTACCCTTTTAACTCAATAATCAACCTCAATTGGCATCTGTAAATTTTATTAGCTACCATATCAAAATACGAGGTACTACAATCTTGACCTAATTACCGACTACCTCCTGATCTGAAAACATGAAGTTGAAAACAGTGAGTATAAACCCAGTGTGTGAACAAAGGAAGGGAACAAGCAATTGATAAGAAAAGTTAAGAAATCATAATGCACTTAATTTCAAAAACAATGCAATTTAGTTTAATTCTTATTAAAACCCCTCATTAAACCCTTAATTGGTTAATCACTTAATGATGAAGGATCCATACATAATAAAGAATTTGAAGAGTGAAAACTTTAATAGCATTCAAGCAAGTCAAGTGAAATGATGGGTCCTCACTGCAGCGAAAGGCATTCTCACTGCAGCGAAATTTAGGCTCAATTTATCAGCTGGCCGAGGTTTTCTCAACTGGCCGAGGGTTTCTCATTAATACCCCTCATTTCAAACTTAATTAATTAATTCCTTGATGTTGGAAGTCCGTGATCAACTATGGTGCTAAAGAAGTGGAAAACAGAGCAGCAACCACACAAGGTAGCAAGCAAAACAGAATGTTTCTCACTGTAGCGAGAATAAATCTCTCTACAGCAAGAAGCTTTAGCAAATTTCTCACTGCAACGAGAACCAGGCCAATGTAACCCTCCAAACTTGAGAGTTTCTCGCTACAGCAACTTAGTTAAAAGGGTCTTGTTACATCAAAAAGCCATTTTGTTGCTGAATGAAAAGCAATTTGGGAGCAATTAACAATGCCAACATGCAACATAATCACAAATATTCTCATAACTTTCCATAACACACATATATAGACATACATCATCATGCATACCATTTCGCCACACTCAACTCAATGCAATATCATCATCATGTGTGCACTCCTTACTCGCACACTCTAACATCATCATGTGTGCACTCCCTACTCGCACACTTGAATATCATCACACGATATTATTCATCAATGCACAACATATATTCATATATATACATACCAACATAATATAGGAGCACATGGATTCATCCTTTTACACATTTCACATTTTCACAACATCAAAACATTTTATCAAGGGCTTGTTCCCTAGCACACATTTTTAAAGAAAGGTTAGATAAAATCATTCAAATGTTTCATCCAAATACATTTACATTTTCCTAAAGAAATTTTGAAATGCAAGTTCACTCACCAGTCTTTATTGATGTTTTGGTGGGCTCTAACTTCGACTAAGGTTCTGAATGGAGGTATTGTGAGACCTTGTCAAGCTCGATTAAAAGACGGTATTGTACCGAGTGGTACAACTAAGTTAAATCAAGCCTTGAACTAGTTCAAATAGAAATTCTAAGAGGAATTTGAAAATTTTAAAACCAACAGAATGGCTTAGAATAGTGATTTGGAGTTCAAGGTCCAGTTTGGAGTCCATCAGAAAATTGACCAATTAGGGACAAAACGGTCATTTTACCATTTGATGATAAAATTGAGATTTTTAGCCAAGATTTGATCACATTTGACCAAGAATAATTATATGAAATATAATTATGATTATTGGAGTATAAAATGATGTTTAGCAGTGAAAAATTGTGATTCTCGGTATTTATGGAGCACAAGGGCAAAATGGTAATTTTGCCACTAAAGGACTAAACGAAAATTTTTTTAAACAATTTTTGCCCCATTTGGTTAATATTGATCAATATTAGTGTTATTTTAGGTTGAAAAGTAGAAATAATGAGATTCCGGTACATTTCGGAGTAAAAGGGCAAAATAGTAATTTTTTCGCCCTAGGGGCAAATCGGTAAATTTTTCACCCCAGCACTTGTCAAGACCAAGGGATTTTAATTGTGGTAGGATTGGATAAATACCAGAATATTTGTGGTGGAAAATTAAGAAGAAAAAGTCAAAAAGTTAAAAATTGGGCCAATAAGCATGTGACACATGGCATGCTTGATTATTTTATTATTTTCTATAGAAATCAGCCCATTAAATCCCCAATTCCCTCACCATATTCGGCCTAGGCATCCAGCAACAAGAAAAAAGGAAGAACAAAAGGAAAAACAAGAAAACCTAGGTGGAAATTCAAAGAAAAAGTGAAGAAATCAAGGAAACAAGCTAGGTAAGTTAAAATTTCTTTAATTCTCCTTGATACCTAGCTTACCCATGCTTTTGTTCTTGATTTCCATGGTTGAATATTGAGTTATCATGATGAATTCAATTCTGAAAAATGGGTATGGAAGAGGAATTGTTGTTGGAATAATTTGATTTTAGACTATGTTAGTGTTTAGGGATAGTTAAGCATGGTTATGAACAAAAACACAAAAGAAATATTCAATTTCTCTAGGGTTCCTTGTTGGCCGAACCATGAGGGCTGAATATCAATGGGGGATTGTTTTTATTTCAAGGAAAATGGCATGGAAAATGATGAATTAAGGTGAAACGGTTATGTAGAAAAAAAATTCGATGCTAGTGCACCAAATGACCAAATTTTTCTATAAGGAACTGTGAGGGTTCTAATGCTGAATTTGGCTTTATTTAAATGTATGTGGTAAATTAAGGTATTAGAGGAGAAATGAATTAATTTGGAGGTGATTTGGACACAATCGTCGATTAATCGGGTGATCGGTCGAATTTAATCGATACCGTGATTAAGCGGTAATCAGACATATTTTTGCATTTACATATCAAGCATTAGTAATTTAAATTAATTTATATCAATTTAGGGACAATATAGTAAATTCCTTGACTTTGTTATTTGTCAAGGTGGTGAGACGTCCGGAAAAGGCAAAGGAATTGCGCCTGAGGGCTATTAGTCCGAGTGCACCCGGAATCTGGATTTTTGATACCGGTGAGTGGACTTGCATTTCAAACTTGTTTTGGGAAATATGAAAGATTCTATCCAACTTGTCTTAGAAAATGTACCTTGGGAACAAGCTTTTAGTAAAATGATTTTATATTGTGAAAATGTGCTATACAATGGTTTATGTGTTATCACAATATGATAATATGCATTGGATGCTTCTTTACCTGTTGATTTGAACCCGGCTATGTGCGAGTAGGAGTGCACATAAGCCGTTGCTGACCCGGCTATGTGCGAGTAGGAGTGCATATAAGCCGTTGCTGACCCGGCTATGTGTGAGTGGGAGTGCACATAAGCCGTTGTTGCCCCCATAGCTTATAGGGCTGGATGCTTCGTGATCTTCCACCCTATGAGTGCTTTGATAGGTATGATCTGTGGCGAAGTATGACTCTCCACCCAAGAGCTTGGAGGAGGAGGGAAGGGACTGCTCCGTTGCTTCGTGATCCGGAGTGAAGTGCACCTCTTGCCGAGTGAAGGGGGGGATGCTTCGTGATCTCCCACCCCCTAGTGACAATAGCATAAGCCGTTGCATATGAGATGATGATAATGGGATGATGTGCATGATGATGATGATGGGATGGTGTGCATGTTGATGATGGGTATATGGTTGTAAATGCAAATATGTAAGTATTTGTTTTGTGGAAATTTGGAAGTTTACATGTGTTACATGTTGCTATTGTTATTTTAGTAGGATGACTTGTTTTAAGGGAAAAATGAGACTTTTTTTTTTTTCCTTGATGTTCTGGTTCTCGTTGCAGCGAGAATGAAGTTCGCTACAGCGAGAAACTTTCTGTCCATTTTGCTAACTTGTGGGTTTTTGCCATATTTCCCATTTCTTTGGTACCATAGTTGAGCATGGATTTTTGTAAAGTGATTTACTCATGTGGGATTTACATGAGGGGTTTAAAGAGCTAAAACAATTGCATGGTTTTGAGAAAACGAATGCATCATGATTTCAATAAACATTTCTTATGGTATGCTTGTTCCCTTCCTTGTTCACTCATTGAGTATTGTACTCACGTTTTATAAAAATTCATGTTTTCAGATCAGGTGACTGTTGGACCCTAGATCGAGGAGTCCTCGTAGTGCATATCCTGGGTATGTGTCTGGCATTCAATAGTAATCCCTTTTATTGTAAATGTCTCTGCTGGAAGTCATGGGTCCTTTTGTATTGTAAAAACAATCTAAGAATATGAATATGTGTATGCAATGTAAATTGCTAAATACATGACTGGTATAGTGCATGTATATTATTATCGATAATGCCATTGTGTTTTGGCTATGTTCACACCCGAGAAAAGGTGTGTGTGTATGCATGATATGATAAATTTGTTAAGCAAAGGTAAATGGATAGGCTTGCTTGGGCTTAGTGAGCTATGCTCATTGAGCTCATGCGCCGGTCATTGCTCGGGAAATTGGGTCGTGACAGGTATGGGGTTTCGTTGGAACCTATCACACACAACAACATCACCATCAACCCAACTTGGCATTAATACTATTCCAAAGCTATTTTCTAAATTGAGTTATACTAGTCATTCCTAACTAGCTTCCCACTACCAATAAATGGCTATTATTTGCACTACTCTACTCACACTAAAAATGAATAAACAATCTCAACAATAAAACACTCATAAATCTAATTACTAGACATTATCAACAATTAGAGAGATTAACCCTAACTTATACTCACCTTTGTGGTCTTTGTAGTTGAATTCTCTTTTAAAACTCTTTAAGCTAACAAAGGAAATCACTCTCTCTCTCCCTACACGTCCAGCTGTTGAGTTGTAAAGGTGAAAGAGCATGAAAAACCCTATGAAAGGGTGTAGAAAAACATGAAAAATAAAGCTAATTTGGGGAAGTTTTTAAAGGTTTCAAAGGGTACTTCCACAGAGGATGAAAGAAACGTGAGATGGGAGGAAGAAGAAGAAAAAGCTACTAAAAAATGATATTTATAGCTAAAGCTTATCCAAACTCCACTGAAATTACGAAAATGCCCTTAACAAGTTGGCTTTGTCTTTCTCAAATCCTTTGTGTAATCTTTTTACTCTTTTGATGCTGAGACAAAGTCCATAATAGTCTAGAAATACTCAAATTCACGAAAACTTAAAAAATTTTGACTCGAGATGAAAAATGACCATTTTACCCATACCTTGGAAATCATCATTATTTCTATTTTCTTCATCATTTAATCCTTATTTTCATCATTCATTTACGCCTTAGGCCTATTTAAGCCTTAAAAATGTTTGAAAGCATACTTCTAGGGGCTCACTAAAGAAATGATTAAATTACCCTTGGCAAGTGTTATCGCGTCTATATCTAGTTACAGGCCTATAGGGGTCGAGGTCTAACATGGCTGAAGCCAACATTTATGATAGAGATCTGTAGTTTCTTGAGATTGGCTAGCTACTATTGCAGATTTTTTAAGGAATTTTCTAGTATCGTTGCTCTTATGACTAAGATGATATAGAAAGGTGTTAAGTTCATGTGGTTAGATGCATGGGAAAAGAGCTTTGAGAAGCTCAAGACTTGTTTTACCATAGCTTTGATGTTGAGTTTACCTTGTGGTACAAGAGGTTATACAATTCATTGCAATGTGTCATGAGTAAGACTTGGATGTGTGTTGATGCAACATTGGAACGTCATAGCGTATACATCTAGGCAACTAAGGACACAAGAGCAAAATTACCCAACACATGAGTTAGATATGGTCGCTACAGTGTTTGCTTTAAAGATTTAAAGGCATAATTTTTTTATGGTGATACTTGTGAGATCTACACGGACCACAAAAGTCTTAAGTATATCTTCAAATAAAGAAATCTCAACCTTAGGCAATGTCGATGGATGGAGTTGCTTAAGGACTATGATTGTACTATATTGTATCATCCCAAAAAAGTCAATGTGGTGGTGGACACTTTAAGTCGAAAATCTATGGGATGTTTAGCCCATATCTCAATTGAGAGGAGATCATTAGTGCTAGGTATGCACGACTTGGGTGATATGGGCGTTAGATTTAAGGTTGATGATACAGAGGCATCACTAGCTCATTTTCAAGTGAGAACTATATTGATGAATCACATCAAGGAAGCCTAAAGCCAGGATGACTTTATGGCTAAAGTCTTAGAGGATCCTCAAAGGAGAAAAGGTAGATGCTCACTAAAGGCACTGATGGTTTACTCGAATATGGATCTAAATTATATGTTCCTAACATGGAGGATCTAAAGAGAAAGATCTTAGAGGAGGCTCATGTGGCAGCCTATGTAGTACACCTAGGCACCAACACAATGTACCATAACTTGAGGGAAAGGCATTAGTAGGAAGGCCTAAAGAGAAATGTGGCTGAGTATGTGGCCAAGTGTTCAGTGTAACAACAAGTTTAGGCAAAACATTAGAGGCTTCTTAGTTCTTTTCAGCTTGTACTTGTTCCCTAGTGGAAGTGGGAACATATTTTTATGGACTTTGTGACTGGACTACCCCATATGAGTAAAGTTTATGATTCTATTTTGGTGATAGTGGATAGGCTGATTAAGTCCACTCATTATCTTCTGGTAAATATCATCTATGGAGCGGCATAGTATTCTAGATTGTATGTAGAAGAGATAATGCGATTGCTCAAAGTTCCAGTCACAATAGTATCATATAGAAGCACATAGTTCACCAACTAGTTTTTGAGGGAATATCCAAGGGTTGTTGAGGAATAAGTGAAATTTTAACATTATTTTCCACCCATAGATGGATGGGCAATTTGAGAGGACCATTTAGACTTTGGAGGACATGTTGAAAGCTTGTTTCATAGACCTTAGAGTCATTTAGGACCAGTACTTGCTATTGGCAAAGTTTGCTTAGTACAACAATTTCCAGGCTAATATTTAGATGGTGTTATGCAAGGCCTTGTATGGCGAAGGTTTATATTGCCTATATGTTGTTTGAGGTTGGTGAAAGGAAACTCTTTGGACCAAAGATGGTTAAGAGACCACCGATTAGATTCAATTAATCTGAGAAAGGATGTTGGAAGTATAAAGTTATTGAAGGTCAGACACTATTTATAGAAGTTGAGATTTAGAGTTTGAGGTTGAGGATCATGTATTTTTTAGTTTGCCAAACAAAGGCATTATGAGCCTTGGCAAGAAGGGCAAGTTGAGCCTAAGGTATATTGGTCCACTTGAGACCTTTAAGAGGGTTGGAATAGTAGCCTATTAATTAGCATTTCTTTTGGATCTTGCTAGCATTCACCTAGTGTTTCATGTTTCTGTGCTATGAAAGTACCATCATGATCCATCTCAGTGATCTAGCATGAGTCTATACAAATGGGAGAAGACTTGAGCTACGAAGAGATACCCATAGCCAATTTAGATAGGTAAGTGAAGAAATTATGCTCAAAGGAGGTAGCTTCGGTTAAGATGCAATGGCACAATCACTCAAGCAAAAAGGTCAAGCTGAGGATGATATGTGAATGACGTACCCACACTTATTCAATGAAGGTTTGTATGTTGTTTAAATTCGAGGATGAATTTTTGTAAAGGGGGAAGAATGTGAAACCCCACTTTAAGTAGGAAAGCAAATTAAGAACTCCTTAGTTAAGCATATAGATTTCACGTTGGAACATCAAATGTAGTTTTTTAAACTTCAAAACTTCACATTTTGAAGATCTATCATGATTTACAAAGTTTGGTGTAAGAAAGTGGTCAATTAGACAAGTTTTCAAGCTTATTTTTGCCTACTAGTGCAAATCTATCAATACATGGTGCCAATATATCGATAAATTCAATCCAAAAGCAAATCTATCGATATATGGCCTAATGTATTGATAGATTTTACCAAGAAAGCTTTCAAAAAGAATTTAGATGAACAAGCATCAATAATGTTAGCTTTAAAATTGAGCCTAGTTTTGAAATGAAAAGAATTCAATCATCTAAATATGCTTTGGAACAAAGTGAAAATGATCTTGAACTTGAAGAACAAACGTATATGAGTTTTTAAGTTGTTTGTGAAAAGAAAAACCTTTTGAACACTTTAAATCCCAAATTCCAACTATTAGAATCAACTTCTAAAATTGAAGTAATCGATTCTCTACAAAATAGAAAGCTATTTTCTCTTCTAGAATAGGAAGAATTGCCTTTTTTGAAAAAAAAACATCAATTCTTGAAGAAACAAAAGCTACTGGAAGAATGAGAATTGATATAAGAAGATGTAAAGTTCGATTCTTAAAAAAGCAGATGTAATATGTAAAGCTGCTACAATAGCAAGAATCAAGTTTTCAAGCATCAAGTAATTGATTCTTGAAACTACAAAGATAAAAATCAAAAACTTGGAGAAAAAGAAAGATGGAGAACAAGACAAGAATGGAACGAAAAATTGAAATTTGAATTTTGATTTTGGCGCCTAAAGTGAAAGAAGAATCGATATCTAGAGAGGAAAAAATCGATTCTCAGATAATCAAATAGCTATTAACTTTAAAGTAAGATGAGGAAAATCGATGTCTTATAAATGAAATGATTGATTCTCACAAAATAGAAAGCTCTAGATCTCAAGTGAGACAAGAAGTATCTATTATTGAAGAATGGAAAAATCGATTCTTTGGAAACAAAAAAGCTCAAGTTATGAAAGAATCGATATCTCACATGTCCACTGATTAATTCTCAAAGTTCAACTAGTGTGATTCAAGTGGTCTAAATGTTTAGGAATGAGACAAAAGTTCACTCCAATGGGCAAAAATGACAAGGTACTATAAATACATTGTGGGAACGTCATTCAAAAGAATAAAAACGAGAAAAAGAAATCAAGCAATTCATTTCAAGAGAAGAAGAAAGTTGGGATTCTTAAAGTTCACTCCTTTTCTCTTTATATTGTATATTATTTGAGAAAAGCCTTCACCTTTAAGCTATTATTCTTTGAAATATCATCATTTTATGCACTATGACTTAGCTCGTCAGCTTTTTAAGGTTTTAACCTTAGAAAACTTGTAAGAATTCATTATTGTAAGGTTATATCTCCATTGCAAAAGGTAGAGAACGATTATACCTCCATTGTAAAAGGTAACGTAAGGTTATAACTTCATAGAAAATGTAGTGTAAGGTTATACCTTTTCTGTAAAAGGTATCATACAGTTACACCTCCATTGTAGAAATTAGTGTAAGGTTATACCTCTATAGAAAAGTAGAGAAAGGTTGTACCTTTTTGAGAAAAGGTAATGTGTTAAAGGTTATGCTTGAACCTTGCTAAAAAGGAAGAGATTAGTGGATTCAAACTCCTTGTGCTTTCAAGGGAAAGGACATAGGCTTTTAGGGCAAAACCTCTACAAAAATCATGGTTGAGTATTCTCTGCCTTTTCATTTCCTTTACTAGCTTTGTCCTCCATTTTTATAAGCTTTTAAACTATGGTTTTTAAACCTTGCCTTCAAAGTTTTGATCTTTAAATTTGTTTTTAAGAAAGATAAAAGTCTTGTTTAAGAACCAATTCACCCCCTCTTGGTTATTTTACTATAAGCTTTTATATCTTAAAATTGGTATCAAAGCTAGTTCTCTAGTGTGTAGGTTTAACAACATTTGAGAGATCTTAAGAGAAGCTTAAAGGGATAAAGATAACACTAATAAGCTTTGAGGGTGAAAGATAGTCAATAATAAGGCCTTTTTTTTTCTGGACAGAACTACCTATTTTGGAAGATAAGGTTTGAAAATTTTATTCAATTTGTTGATTAAGATTTTGGGGATATCATTTTGGAAGTTCCTTATGTTCCTAGTAAACTTGTAAAAGTGTATGACATATCAAGACTAAAGCTGATTGGGATGACAAGGATAGGATATTGGTTCAATTGAATCATAAAGTAATGATTGCTCTATTGCGTGCATTTAGTGAGAGGGAGTTTAATAGGGTAGCAATGTGTACAATATTAGCTAAGGAGATTTAGGACACCTTAGAAACCTGCTATGAAGGAACCAGCCAAGTATAAGAGTCCAAAATACGTTTGTTGACCTTAGATTATGAGTTGTTTAAAATGAAGGAGGGTGAATCAATAAAAGAAATGTATGAGAGGTTTACCAAGATAATTGGTGGACTAAAAGCCTTAGGAAAGGAGTTTACCAATGCCCAATTAGTTAAGAGAATCCTTTATAGTCTCCCTAGAACATGGAGACCTAAGGTTATAACTATAAAAAAAGCTAAGAACTTGAACAACCTTAAGTTAGATGAGTTGCTTGGTTCTTTTCTCATCTATGAGATGTAACTAAAACATGAAAGTGAGAAAGATGAAGAACTTAGAAAGGATACCAAGATAACTTGTATTTGTGAATCTCTAATTTTTTATATTATGGAAATTTAGTAAAAATGTGACCATTCGTGAATTATACATTGGTGATGATCTATGAGAATTCCTCATCGTTGATGTAAAGCTTTTCATATTATTGTGTTATATTCATGGCTGAATGATGGTTCAAGAAATGGTTGAAAAATGAAGCCAAACGAATGAACTTTTGCAAGTTTGAACTTGGAGGGTCACCCTTAATGGCTAAAAGTCAACCCTAGTAACATGGGGGCTTAAGAAAGTCGAACTTGGCTTGGGGTCAATTTCCAAGGCCATAGTTGACCCTAGGATTGAAATTTAAGCTTGAGGGTCGACTATGGGGTCAAAAACTCGACCTAAAGGAAACCTAACAAAAAATAAATAAAAGATTCAAGACGAGCCTTCATTTTTCATTTTCTCAACCTCCAACTCATCCCAACAATTCTCAAAAACCCATTGGACAAAGATTCAACCTCCCAAACTTGATTCTAAGGTAAGATTGGACATTTTTGAGCTTGAATACCAAGTTTGTACCTTAAATCTAGGAATTTATTATTTTCAGAATGCTTTTAGCTCTTTTTTAAGCAAAGGATTTTGGGTTTGTAGCAAAAAAAGGGATTTATGCTAGAAATTGTTATGATAGGTTGTGTTGAGCTCAAATATCGTTGACAAGCAAGATTTTGGTGACTCGAAGCTTAGGAAAAGAATAAGCTTTTAGTCAAGGTGAGTGTGTACACCGCTTTAAGTATTTTATTAGGTACAATTGAGCATGGTTTATCGATGAAATTGCCTTGCATGATTTGAATGTTAGATTGTTTTTGTTAAACCGAAATGTGTGAGAATAAATTTCTTCAACAAAGTTTTCAATCTAATTTTTAGTAAATACCTTTATTATGTTAATTTTCAAGGGGACAAGCCCTTTCAAATGATTTTGTTCAAATACTCCTCAATTGGATCTATGTTGCACTATTGATGCATGGCTAGGTAAAAGCCTAGGTAGTTGAATAAATACCCACCCAATTATGTGTGAATGTGAAATATTAGAAAATCACCCCAACCTATGTGCTAGTGTGGGTGAAATAAGATGCTGTTACCAGGAGTTGAATGTGGATGATAAAATGCCCACAAATATAAGTCAGGAGAGTGG
Source organism: Theobroma cacao (assembly GCF_000208745.1). Classification (NCBI taxonomy): domain Eukaryota; kingdom Viridiplantae; phylum Streptophyta; class Magnoliopsida; order Malvales; family Malvaceae; genus Theobroma; species Theobroma cacao. The sequence continues at coordinate 26,783,934 of NC_030851.1, forward strand.
ATGAGTAAGTCTCCACCACTTGATTATTATATATGGATGTAACGATAGCCATTGACAAAATTGTTTGATAGATGGAAAGGATAGAATATGCATATCATAATGTGAAATCCCAACCTAGTGTAAGATGTTAAGTTAATAAATCCTTAGGTGAGAATGTATGTCTTATGTTGTGAGCTTCTAAACTGAGTTTTAAACTTGGAAAAGTTTGTGTTTTGAGACACTAAGATGATTTGCAAAGTTTGGTGCAAAAAAAAGAGTCCAATTGGACAGGGTTTTAAGTGTATTTTTGATTATTGGAGTCTATCTATCAATAGATGCTCTTCATCTATTTGTAAATACTAACCAAGAAAAGATTTTTTTAAGGAATTAAAGGACATCTTGAGCCTATCCATCAATAGATTGGACATATCTATCAATAGATAGCAACCTGAGAACTTTTAAAATCGTTCTAGAGCTTATCTACAGATAAATGGCTTGCATCTATTGATTAATGATGTGTTTTCAAAAGATAAAAGAGGTAAAAATGTATTTTCACACCCTAGCTTATAAATATGCCACCTTGAACAAGGGTTGGTGACCCTTAACCAATTTTTAGAGGTGTTTTATTAGCTTTCATGCTCTTTCAACTCATTTTTCACCTAAATCACTATTTTTGAAAGATTTGAGCTTGATTTTGAGTTTTAAAAATTAAAGGACATTTTCACTATTGAAATCTTGGAATCTTGGATTTTCAATTGTGAAAATATTGTGTATTGTTCTAGATTTACCTATTTCTACAAATTAAAGGATTTGGATGAATTTCTTCCTTGTTTAAAACTCACCTAAGGTAAAAGTGACGGATTTACGATTTTTCTGCACATGGGGTATTTGTAGAATAATGAACTTAAATTGGAAAATTAGTTTTAAAAGAATCCGCATAAATTCAGAAGAACTTTGAATGCTTAGTAATTGATTCCTTGATTAAGTATTGATGATATGAGTAATTGAATGTTTAGCAACGATCAAAACTCCAAAGGAATTGCTAGAGCATATTTGTGTTGGATTATAAAGGTTGACTTTTGAAGTGTGTGCGTACACTACTTTTGAAACTATTTAAGTATGTAAAGTTGAAAGCATGGTTGAATGACTTGATGAATTATTGATGAGCATGGTTTCCGTAAATATTTGATTAAGGAAAAATTGTGCTTGTGGATGAGACAATGTTTTGGAAATGGCTTTCAAAACTATTGTGTATAAATATCTTATTATGTATTAGTTTGCAACAAGGGGGGACAAGCCCTTTCAATGTTTTGAACAATTCCCTTGATTACTACAACCTTCGAGCTAGTGTAGCTAATAAGATATTTAGTTAAGGAAGTGATTGTGGATGATTTAAGTGCTCTTGAATGTGAGTATTGTGAATATGGATTGAGAAGGTCTCCATGTTTCTATGATTCATGTGATTGACATGATTTGCTATTGATGCTTGATCTTGGTATGATCTTGTATGGAATTCTAATTGTGTTGCGATTGGCTTTAGTCTCGTTATGGGTGTAAGAATATCACACGGTTAAGTTAGGCAGTGTACCACTTTTCCCCTCTTTATGAGTCTCAGTGTGGGGGTAAAAATACTATAAGGTTAAGCTTGGCCAACGTGCCACCTTTTCCCTTTTTTTTATGTTAGCTTTAGTCTTTGTGTGGGAGTAAGAATACCACAAGGTTAAGTTGGGCATCGTACAACTTTTCCTTTCTTTATGAATCTCGGTGTAGGGTAAGAAGATCATCTCCTCTAATAAATCGTATGCCTTATCAATTGATTTAGCCATTAAAGCTTCTCTCGCAATGGCATCAATGGTGGTTTGAACATGACCACTCAAACCATCGTAGAATGTTTGCACCTAAAGCCACTTTGGAAGACCATGATGAAGACAACGTCAAAGTAATTCTTTCTATCTTTCCCAAGCCTTGTACAATGATTCAAAATCTTGCTACATGAATGATTTGATATTGTTCCTTATTTTCGCTATCTTGGTTAAAGGAAAGAACCTAACAAGGAACTTTTGGGCAAGATCATCCCATGTTGTTACTGATCCAGTAGGGAGTGCATTAGCCATGCTTTGGCTTTACCTTCAATGAGAAAAGAAAAAACGTCAAACGAAGTGCATCATCTATGACACCATTATGTTTGAAAGTATCACATATCTCCAAAAAGTTTGATATATGGCCGTTTGGATCGTCATTTGGCAGACCCCCAAACTGGACTAAAGTTTGAATCATGGTGATGATGGCTGGCCTGATCTCAAAATTATTGGCTTAAATAGTTGGCTTATGAATCCTCGATGGAATCCTTTGCACCAATGGAAGAACATAATCCTTTAAGCAATGATTTTTAGCTACCACTCACTTTTGGATTTTGTCACAACCTAATTTCCCGGGCCATGACCGGTGCATAGGCCCAATGGATATAGCCCACTAAGCCCAAGCAAGCCTCTTTATGCAATTTCAATTATCATTCCCATCCATCATCTTTAAAATAAAGTGTTGTAACCCTCAAAAGTAAATGTTCCAGTAATATTTTATAACAACTGAATATTCATATTTATATTATATCAAAGTACTATCATCATCAATCCAACATATACATACTTCATTTATAACATGACTCTTAGTAGTTTACATTACATATACATGTTCACAAGTAATAGACTCAAGACCGTCAGCGGAGTGACTCTGGGTGAAGATACAGCTACCGAGATGCCATAGTACCTACCAAGAAGACCAGCATATGTCTGTGACTCAATCTAGGTCCCAACTGCCTCCAAATCTGAAAACATGAATTTTAAAAACATGAGTATGAAACTCAGTGTGTGAACATAAAAAGGGAACAAGCAATCAATAGGAAGAATTTGGAAATCATGATGCACTTGTTTCAAAAACAATGCAATTGATTTAATTTTTTACTAAAAACCCCTCATTTCAAACTTTGATTAATAACCTCATAGTGTTGCAACACCCCATGATCAATCCATGAGGTTAAATGGGTGAAAAATATGTCAAAAACCGAATAGGGTAGCATGTAGGACAAAATATTTCTTGCTGCAGCGAGAAACAGTACTAGTTTTCATGTGTTTCAGTTCTTCAAGAGTATATCCCTCTACAGAAGTTCAATTGACCTGATTTTTAGACTATTAGAAAGCTAAGAAGCAGGGCTACAACTTTTATGTTTACCAATTTTCCTAGTTCGGACGGGAAGATGGTCAAAATCTTTATCAAAGTAAAAGTACTGCATCAGAATCTGAGAGTTTCTCGCTGCATCGAGATTTATTTTCCCTGCAAGGAGTTTTCTACTGCCAAAATAGAATGTTTCTCACTGCAGCGAGAAAGCATTCTCGTTGCAGTGAGAAGTAGGGCACCTAAGTGTAAAAAGGACCTCATTTGCACAAAAAATCCATTTGGTGTTGAAATAAACTCAATTTGCAAGAAAATGGGACATTCTCAAGATTCATCATGGCAATTTCAACATGAAATGCTAAAAAATTTCCAAAGTTCAACATGCCAAAATTTCACATGCATTACAACCATATACCATATATGTATATATAAATATATAAATCATTATGCACACCTTCCCATCATCATCAGCTCATATGCAACGACTTATGTGCACTCCTACTCGCACATAGTCGGGTTAGCAACGGCTTATGTGCACTCCCACTCGCACATAGTCGGGATCAGCATCGGCTTATGCGCACTCCTACTTGCACATAGCCTGGTCAATATCATCATACAACATTATTTATCCATGTACAACATATATTCGTATATATATATGTATATATCAACAAAACATGGTAGTGCATGAATCCATAATTGCCACATATCATAGCACAAAGAGCATTTATCAAGGGCTTATTCCTAAGGCACCCATTTTAAGAAAAGTTGGGTAAAATCATTTAAAGTCTTGTGCAAACACATTCACATTCCCAAAAATATTTTGAAATGCAAGTTCACTCACCGATCTTGTTGATTCTTTTGCTTGACTCTAACCTCAACTAATGCTCCAAATGGACATGTGAGGCCTTGTTCGAACCTATACACACACAACATCACAACCAACTCAAATTGGCATTAATACCATTCCAAAACTATTTTCTAAATTGGGTTCTACTAGTCATTCCTAACTAGTTTCCAACCACCATTAAATGGCTATTGTTTGCAATTCTCTAGTCACACTAAAATGAATAACAATCCCAACAAATAAATTCTCACAATTCTAATTACTAGACATTCTCAACACCTAAAAATCAACTATAGTTCACTACTCACCTTTGTAGCTTTATAATTGAAATTCTTTTCAAAAATTGTCAAGCTACTATGAAAGCTCTTTTTTTCTCTCTCTAAAACTTTCAACTAGTGAGAGAAAGTGCTGAACAAAGACTTTTTTGAGGGTTTTAAGGTGTAAAAGTGGAAAAGCATGAAAAATCGTATGAAAGAAGGGGCAAAGGCATGAAATTTGGAGCTAGAGAGAGAAAGTTATGGAAGTTGCAAAGCTTCCATGGAGGATGAAAGCAACGTGAGATGGAAGAAGAAGAAGGAGAAGAAGCTGCTAGAGAATGAAGAAGTTGTTGGAAGAAAAAGATATTTATAGCTCAAGCTTATCCATTCCACTTGAAATTAGAAAAATGCCCTTAGCACATTAACTTGTTCTCCTTCAATCCTTGGTGCAATCTTTTTACTCTTTTGATACTAAAACAAGTCCATAATGGTCTAGACATGCTCGAGTTGACGAAACTTAATAATTTTGACTCGAGGTGAAAAATGACCATTTTGCCCCTATAGTGAAAATTATTGAAACTTCTAGTTTTCTTCGTGTTTTCATCTTTGCACATTAT
>NC_030851.1:26789630-26830478 GCF_000208745.1 Theobroma cacao
CCTTTCCAAGTCTCATTTTGATTACTAATCATTTCTATATTTCCAATGTCATAGCTAATTTGCTCATCATCAATCACCTACAACATATCTAACTTGATATTTCTCAAATTTACTCCAAACATCAGATCTCATGGCCTCATTAGTTTATCAATCTGAAGATCAAATTAAACATTTATCTCTCCTTAAGTGCACTTTAAAATCAAAGAATCATCTATTAAGACCTTTTGATATTAACTCTTTTTAGCCTTTTTACCTTAGAAAATTAAATCTATAATCATTCATTCTCAATCATGGGCTTTATGTCAAACAAGGCAGATTTTAAACCTTCCTTACATAAACTTAAATGCACCACCTTCATGCATAAGCAAATTTTTTTTTTCCAAATCTTCATAAGTCAAAACTTTATATTAGGGCTTTACCAGCACTAGTACGTTTTATTCCATTAGCCTTTAGGGAATTAAATTTGTGGCATACTTATCTATTTGTGTACTTCATAATAGCCTATTAATTTCTAGTTGACAGTTAAGCTAGTTCATATGCCAAGCCTCTCAGGCTATATCAAAACACCAAGTTTTATCACGATATAATAGAATTTGATGAACTCATACCAAAGTATAAACACTTACTTTTAGGCTAACAACATTATAATCCACTTTTTCACTGCCAAAATCAGTGATAAATTATCTTAATCATTGTCTAGCACTATAACCATTGATAAAATATCATCATTGAATCAAATTATAACTAACTTCGCATGAGCTTTTATACCAATATGCAACATATATATTTTCCAAATATTTTAACTTCGAATAGCCTTAGGCATATCAAGCTCAATAAGCCATCCGTAAAACCAAAATAACCGACAATCAAGTTTAGAATCATTTCTTCTTATAGTTGGTTAGATCACGTTCATCATTTGTGGTAAATACAGAAAGTTGATTTCAATACTCTATTCTCATACGATAGTCAAATAGTAATTAGCACCATCTCCAAACACCACGTGTTTTATAAGTCAATTTTCTTAGTCAAAATTCATATTGTAGTATTCCAACTTTGGGTCATCTCTCATTACCAAATCTTTACTCGTATACGAGTACTTGAATTCTCAAATCATCATCTCTTTTCTAAGTAGGCTTTTACAATTTTCGTAGTGCATTTCTATTCCCTTACCAAGGGTATTATCATTTAATCAAACCATGTCACCCTTCTTTTCTAAACATTTGAAGCATAGTTCAATCTTTCACTATCCCTATCAGGCACTTTACCTTAATAATTACTCAAAATAAATTGGAACTTGTAGGGGAAGCATATTTCACAATTTATGCCTTGCGTCTACAATTATGTCGAGACTAGAACCTCATCGAGTCAACAAAACTGTAGGATAATCATTGCCTCAAACCAGTATTTCCAAGTATACTTATACTTGTATCATATCTTCATACTTATGTGACATGTCAGTCACGAGCCCAACTTGACTGTATAGCCATTTGCTCTTTGAGCTTTAATGTTTTCTCATTGTGAAAAATCTTTCAAATTTATCTCACCAGGGTGTTCACAAGGTGGATACATGTTCGTAATTTACAGTTCAATGCCTAAAGCCGTGAACATAGTCTCATCATTAAAGTTCTACCGTTATCTATCAATCATAGCTCCCTTGCACATTTACCTATACATTGTTGGGTTACTCACAAGCCACTCATGGCCATCCAAATTTCGACCTCTTATAGCAAGTCAAGCTAATATATTCTCTTATGCTTTTCCATACACTTCTAAAACACTTGAACACTTACTTTAATAGGGTTCCATTAAGAACTTAATCAATCAAAGGCTTATCTTTAAAGCCACTCTTAACTTTAACCATTCATTGTATGCCTGATAACACTTTAGCTCACTGACCCCACTGGACATTATTTTAAAATCTCCTAAGGTGTCCGTGTTCTTAGTTCGGATCATACCATCTAACTTAGTACAATTTCATTAATTATCCTTAAACTCTTTATGCTCAGCATATCAACATTCATACTTCCCCCTTATTCATGTTATTGACCTTGTTAAGGTATATGTGGCTTTTCAGCCTTTCACAACACATTCCACATTTATGCCAGGGCATTCTCAATCTCATGCCAAGCTTGTAGGCATGCAACCATAAATCAGGGTAAACTCCTCTATGGGATATCTCCTTCCATATGATGCATGGGGATCACAAGATGTACAACTCCAAGTGTATGCCTACATATTGATAACCTCCATATATTTTAAGATCATGGAAACCACAATTTGCAAAACTAGCTTTCTATCACAAGTTTGCGATCGGAACATTAGTCTCTACATATGTCACTTTGGACATACTTCACTACTAACCTTTGTATACCTTTACCACAACATTCAGTGCAAATTGATTAAGCAATGATCACCAAATTTACTCTTAGATACACATATATCAAATTGTACACCACTTAGTATTGAGATCTTGACTTTACTCATCAATTCTTAACCAATTACATCCATAAGATAGATAATTCACTAAATTTTTGTTCTTGCTTTTGCAGTCATAAGATCAAAATTTCTTAAGCTTAGGATGCAGAAGCTTCCTCTTAGAGCATATCCGAAAATCTACATATTTTAAGTCCCTTACCTTTGGAGAAGTCACATTCAAGACAAATCATTTACCTCATAGGTTGCATATTGAACCAAATATATTTTTGAATTGACCTTTAAAGCAATTCGTATATCGATCTTCATATAGAACTCCATATGGCACGTCGACTAAATTTGTCATTTCCATGCCATTATATTTTAAACTATTAAATCCACATCTAGTCCTTTAATCCTTTGGCTCCACATTAAGCATAGCAAAATTCAAGCTGATCCTTAGAGTAGATCATTTACTAGCCTTTTACTTCATGACCATACGTCAATTATAATAATCAGTGATTTTAACCATTGAGCTAAGTCATATACCTTTAATTTTAAACCATAATAGTTCAAATTAACCCTTGGGATCTCACAGTCACTTAATTAGAATCAAAACCGGCTCCCTCTAACCTGTTGTACCCATATTCAACACATATTCTCATATAAATATTTCATAACCTCAACACCATTTATATATGGCATAACAAGCTCGATTAACCAAGTGCACTTACCTCCGTGCACATAAGTATTGGCTTACTCTTACCTCAATGCTTAAATTTATAAACTCCAAGTGAATCACAATCATCATTATTCATTCCAATCAAAGTACGCCCCTTGTACCATTACTGTATACTTTTCTTTATATTGATCGCAATAATGATCCAATATCGTCCAATTTCTTCTCATTGACAATTATAGGCTCAAGTTATAACTCCACTGAATGAATAAGTCATTACGGACTTATTAGTCTAGCTCCAATTCCCTCAATCTTTAATCGGAGGAATTTGTTATTACATTAGCCTTTCAGGAGCATTTGCTTAAAATCGTTTAAACAACAGCGTGTGTCTCGGGTGGCATCTCAAACCCGGACAACGGCACCACTTATGAAATTTGCATAAGGTTAGCAAGAGGGTAGGTTACTAGGAATAGGAGTTCATATAGCCTCTTGTCTATGAATTTTGTTGCAGTCACAAACTATAAACATGACTCTACATTAACTCCGATAACTCTGCTGACTGACATGAGAATCCCTAGGACTCGACTAAACCTAGAGCTCTGATACCACCTTTATCACAGCCCAATTTCCCGAGCCATGACTGGCGCATGGCCCTAACACGCATAGCCCACTAAGCCCAATCAAGCCTTTTTATGCAATTCCAATTATCATTCCCATCCATCATCTTTAAAATGAAGTGCTGTAACCCTCAAAAGTAAATGTTCTAGTAATATTTTATAACAACTGAATATTCATATTTATATTATATCAAAGTACTGTCATCATCAATCTAATATATACATACTTCATTTATAACATGACTTTTAGTAGTTTGCATTACATATACATGTCCACAAGTAATAGACTCGAGACCGTCAGCGGAGTGACTTTGGGTGAAGATAAAGCTACTGAGATGCCATAGTACCTAAGAAGAAGACGAGCATATGTCTACGACTCAATCTAGGTCTCAACTACCTCCAAATCTGAAAACATGAATTTTAAAAATGTGAGTACGAAACTCAGTGAGTGAACATAAGAAGGGAACAAGCAATCAATAGGAAGAATTTGGAAATCATGATGCACTTGTTTCAAAAACAATGCAATTGATTTAATTTTTTACTAAAAACCCCTCATTTCAAACTTTGATTAATAACCTCATATTGTTGCAACAACCCCTAATCAATCCATGAAGTTAAATGGATGAAAAATATGTCAAAAACCGAATATGGTAGCATGTAGGACAAAATGTTTCTCGTTGCAGTGAGAAACAATACTAGTTTGCATGTGTTTCAGTTTTTCTACCATAAATCCCGCTACAGCAGTCCAATTCACCTGATTTTTAGATCAATAGAAAGCTAAGAGGCAGGGCTACAACTATTATGTTTACCATTTTTCCCAGTTCAGACGAAAAGGTGGTCAAAATCTTTATCAAAATGAAAGTACTGCATCAAAACCCGAGAGTTTCTCGCTACAGCGAGATTTATTTTCGCTGCAGCAAGTTTTCTGCTGCCAAAACACAATCTTTCTTGCTGCAGTGAGAAAGCATTCTCGTTGCAGCGAGAAGCAGGGCAGCTAAGTGAAAAAGGGACCTCCTTTGCATAAAAAATCCATTTGGTGTTGCAATAAACTCAATTTGCAAGAAAATGGGACATTCTCAAGATTCATCATGCCAATTTCAACATGAAATGCTCAAAAATTTCCAAAGTTCAACACGCCAAAATTTCACATGTATTACAACAATATACCATATATGTATATAGAAATATATCAATCATCATGCACACCCTTCCATCATCATCAGCTCATATGCAACGACTTATGCGCACTTCTACTCGCACATAGGCGGGTCAGCAATGGCTTATGCGCACTCCCACTCACACATAGCCGGGTCAGCATCGGCCTATGCGCACTCCTAGTCGTACATAGCTGGGTCAATATCATCATACAACATTATTTATCCATGTACAACATATATTCGTATATATATATATATGTATATCAACATAACGTGGTAGTGCATGAATCCATAATTACCACATATCACAGCACAAAGACCATTTATCAAGGGCTTGTTCCCAAGGCACCCATTTTTAAGAAAAGTTGGGTAAAATCATTTAAAGTCTTGTGCAAACACATTCACATTCCTAAAAATATTTTGAAATGCAAGTTCACTCACCAGTCTTGTTGATTCTTTTGCTTGACTTTAACCTCAACTAATGCTCCAAATGGACATGTGAGGCCTTGTTGGAACCTATACGCACACAACATCACAACCAACCCAAATTGGCATTAATACCATTCCAAAACTATTTTCTAAATTGGGTTCTACTAGTCATTCCTTACTAGTTTCCAACCACCATTAAATGGCTATTGTTTGCAATTCTCTAGTCACACTAAAATGAATAACAATCCCAACAAATAAACTTTCACAATTCTAAATACTAGACATTCTCAACACCCAAAAATCAACTATAGTTCGCTACTCACCTTGGTAGCTTTATAATTGAAATTTTTTCCAAAAATTGTCAAGCTACTATGAAAGCTCCCTCTTTCTCTCTCTAAAACTTTCAGCTAGTGAGAGAAAGTGCTGAACAAAGACTTTTTTGAGGGTTTTAAGGTGTAAAAGTGGAAGAGCATGAAAAACCGTATGAAAGAGGGGGCAAAGGCATGAAATTTAAAGCTAGAGAGAGAAAGTTATGGAAATTACAAAGCAAGCTTCCATGGAGGATGGAAGCAACGTGAGATGGAAGAAGAAGAAGGAGAAGAAGCTGCTGGAGAGTGAAGAAGCTGCTGGAAGAAAAAGATATTTATAGCTCAAGCTTATCCATTCTACTTAAAATTACGAAAATGCCCTTAGCACATTAACTTGTTCTCCTTCAATCCTTGGTTCAATCTTTTTACTCTTTTGATACTAAAACAAGTCCATAATGGTCTAGACATGCTCAGGTTTACAAAACTTAAAAATTTTGACTCGAGGTGAGAAATGACCTTTTGCCCCTATGGTGAAAATTATTGAAACTTCTAGTTTTCTTCGTCTTTTCATCATTGCACATTATTTATTCGATCTTATGCCTATTTGACCTTAAAATATCATAAAACCTTCTTCTAGGAGCTTTTTTAAAGGAAATGACGAAACTACCCCTGGCCTGTGTTATTGCGTCTATGCATAATTATGAGCCTATAGGGGTTGAGGTCTCACATTCTCTCCCACTTAAAATGAATTCGTCCTTGAATTCAAATCTGTGTAAGGTGAATAATCAAAGTTATAGAGTTTTGCCACATCACTTTCGTCGGGCATTCTTAACATAGAACCTTGGTTTATGCATCATATCGATTTCCAATGTTATAGAAAACTCGTCAATGTCATAGTATATAGTTATGTGTACTACTCTTGTTGGATCAAAATAATATCATTCTTTATCTTATGAAGAGAAATCAAATATGCTATTAATTCTAGTCACACCTCAATCAAATCATCCTTAAATAATCAATTATACATGTTTACTTAGCCATCCACAATTCCTCTACCTCGACCCTTTTATCAAACCTTCCTACATTCAAGCATTTATTCCACCATTAACTATGGGTCTAAATGGTCAACCAACCTCTATTCCGTTTTACATACCTCCATACAAATTCTATTTAAGCATTTCATAATACATAAGGATCAAATGGTCTTTATTCATTTCATCTATTTTTATTTATTTTTATATCAAAGATGATTCAAATCTAGTAACCATTAGTCATTATATTCCCAAAAAAAAAACTCCAATACTTTCATGATTGAGTGCTCACTAAATAAGTCTCAACTTATACCATAATTATACCACAAGGCATTTCAATAAATCATGACATTCCACGTAGCCCCTTATAATCTTAACCAATCTCTTTAATCAATAACTCAACCTCTCAAGATTAAAGTTGCTCAACATTTTCCCTTTAAAGTTCCTTTCCAAGTCTCATTTTGATTACTAATCATTTCTATATTTCCAATGTCATAGCTAATTTGCTCATCATCAATCACCTACAATATATCTAACTTCATAGGGTAGTTATACTAACATAGAATCCAAAGCTATGTACAAGTCTCCATCAAGATGCTTGTACAAATACCTAATTTAATTAGTTCACTATATTCTATAGGGATCAATTAAATTAAGTTCATTAAGTTAGTGCCCTAATTTGGCTATTTATGGCAATTGGCATATGTCTACTTGAATCGCGAATCAGATCACCTATGTGACATGAACATGCACTGTTCAAATCTTAGTTCAATCTAAAATCTCTTTGTCGAGTCACAATTACATTCATAAATCAATTAATTATGGATCTAGCAATTAAAACCATTAAGAACATATTTGAATAAGTAAAACTATACACATTCATCATAAATAAAAGAGAAACTAATATTCAAACTACATGTTGGAACCCACCATAATCTTAGAAAAACAATTTAGTTCATGATATCTAAGTAAAACGTTATCCAAAGAAATTTACCCATGAATTCAAGTTAAGAAAATAAGAAAAACACAAAATAGAGAAATAAACTAATGTTAAAGCTTTGTGATCTCAAATCTCTTTTGATTTCTCTTATTGTCACAGCCCAAATCCTAGACCATGATCGGCGCATGGGCCTAATAGGCATAGCCCACCAAACCCAAGCAAACCTTATTAGAGATTCCCGGTAATGCCCTATACTCGTTCACTAATCCATATTAGTGCTTAAACCATATTCTTTTGTATCATAACTTAAACCATAATTATAATAATCAATTCAATCTTTAAAACATGTAATCATAAGTATATACAATGAGATCTAAAGTCTCCAATTAAACATTTATAATGAGACCAGTACTCATTTACAAAGAAAACAAAGTACAATGACTCGACATCTAGTAGCTGAGTGACTTGGAATGAAATGTTGTGAGATGCCTTTACCTATCTACGATGGACCATAACTTCCGATGATTGCACGCTAGGCTGATCACTATCTGTAAAATAGAAATAAGGGGGTGAGTCTCACAGACTCAGTGATCATGAGCTTCGTGAGTAGGGAGAAGATGGGAAATAAGCAATAAGCAGATCATTTGAATGATAAAACTATAATATAAAATGCAAATCTTATAAACCAAACCATAAAAAGGATATTTGTGCCTTGTAAAAATAATATTGTAGAATCATAATACAATGCTTTCTTTGGCAAACAGTGCCAAAAATAAGTGTAACAGAAAAAGTTTCAATCACCGAAAACATCATTACCATCAAAATATGAAGTATAGTATAAAGGTAAGCACGCTCCCAAAATGTGTGGCATGTAAAGAAATCAAAGTGTACGGCCACCTAAATCAACTCATGTTTGTTAAGTAAGCACTGAAAGCTTTTATTTAAATAATGAGACCTACAAAGAAAATCTTAACTCTCCACCATGCAAAAGAGTATGCGTTGAAAACTCACAAGGCTCTCGAGTAGGAAAGCATAATATCAAACATGGACCCACTTGCACGTAACAACAATCTAGGATTCTTACTCCACCAGATTCCCATAGCCATGGCAGTCTCCACGATTTGGCTCACATCGGAGAATCAAGCGGTCGCTACCTCGCACATTTGGGAGTCTTACTCCACCAGATCACTTGTGGCCTAGCCACATATACATATCACAAGTCGTGGCCCCTGCCATGCCTAATCGCTCGTCAGTGACCCAAAGGTTCTCTAGCTAAAGCTCACTCATGCACGAGGGTCACAATTAATCGAAGTGAAAGTTGACCTACTCTCGACACACTCGGCTTGTCAAAACCATTTTCAAAACTCACATTGAGGTTTCCAAGTTTTTCGCTTAAAACCATTTGAAACCAAGGTTCAATAACCTTTCACATTTCTTTTCAACTAAAAAGGCATGGTGTATTGTCTTATTTAAAGATCGAACTAAAATCAGTGCTCAAAACTTGCATTTTAAATCATTTAACTATTTCATTTAAACTATGCATATCACCCACAAATACAAGGCACAGATTTTGAATGCAAAATAGTATAAAGGCTTGTTTCCCGGTTTCTAAAACACTTTACATATATAACTCATCTATAGATATATCCAAAACAATTTTCAAAACAACTTGCATCCACAATTTCCTACGAGTTCTACCAGCTCATGCTTTCCACAATAACAATTTATAAATCATTATAAATCCATTTAGAAATCGCCTATCGAAGCTAATAGCTCATGCTTTCCACAATTACATTTAATGAAATATGGCAACGTTTACAAAACGTACAACATTATATAGCTATGGAAGCTTTAACCAAACTAATGGCAAAATTACCAATTTACCCTCCAAGGTTTTCACCCTTTTTAATTGTATTCTCCCACAATCTTTTAATTCCAATTTCTTTCTATTTTTCCTCCTTAACACTTGTATCAATAAAATATCAAGTTTATGCTTCAATGCGGTATCACCATAATATTTAAATATTTACTTACCCACACTAACTTTATTTAATAAAGACATGTGATCCCCATTAACGTCATTTTTCTTTGAAATTTCCTCGTTTTTCTTCTCTCCCACTTAGATTGACCATATTCTCCTTCTACATGAAATATTTTGATACTAAATAAAATATTAATATTTTAATATTATTTTATTCTAAATTTTCTAATTGTCTCCTTGGCACCCAGAATGTCTTATATCGAATGCCTTGATTCACTTTCGAATCACTTTTTATATCGTTAATTCATCCTCAATAAAAATATTATTATGTAATTACTGTTGCTTCGTGTGCAAAATATTTTACTCTAGAATATTCCCTCCACCCTTCTTCACTCTTAAACACTCTAGTTAATCTCAATTGGTATCCGATAAGTTCTATTAGTCAACATAGCAAAGTACAGGGTGTTACACTTATTCTCATGGTTGCTTCTTAGCTTGAATTCTTCAAAAAAGCTGCTACCATTCTCTCCCTTTGAATGCTCTAAAATAGTCATTTAACTAGGTTTAAATCAACCTAATTTTCATATTCCAGCATAACATATTATTTTTGAATAGCAGTGTGGCGTCATGGCACTGTGTCTACTTGAGGTGCCACGAGAAATTGCATGGTGCACTTCATTTTTCCAGTGCTATGGCCATGCTCTTCACAGCGTTTCAACCTTGACAAACTCAAGGCCTTGGCCTCCACTCAACATGTCGTCTTATGCAGAACTACAGCAGTCTAGCATCTTCTAATGCAATTTTCACCTCTAGCTGATCCGAACCAGGCAAAGTGATAAACATGAAAGTTATAGCCTTCTCTTTTATCTTTCCAATGGATCAAGAATCTCATCCATTAGACTACTGTAGCTCAAGTTATCCTTAAAATACTACAGCATATATAAATAAAGCCATCACCATACTCATGCAGTTTTACATCAAATGAAACTTTTTAATCAAATATCCTACAAAAGCAATGAGAGAAATCAATGATAACTATTCTTAAAGTAAAGTAAAGGAAAACTAAAGTAAAATTAAACTAAATAACTTGAATTAAGTACTCGACATTTAACCCTAAACTTAAACTAAAAAAATACCTAAAATGCTTAAAATTTGAACCTAAAATCTCAAAGATCTTGTTACTTAATCCCCCAAAATGTGTCAAAATAACTCCACATAATAAGTTTTCAAGTACTAAAAAAATCTTAAGATTAGGTTTTTGATAACTTTATGATATAGAGTTATTTGGCTAAATTTTAGCTATTAAGTTGCTTGGTTCTTGAGTTTTAGCGTAGATTTTAGGTGGTTTTAGTTATTTATTTAATTATAGTTAATTATGTTGGCTAAATTGAATTTAGATTATTTTAGGCTAAGTTAAATGTTAAATCACTTAAAAACGTTGTTACTAATTAAATTGTGCTTTTGTAAATGTGCTTTGAAGAAGGACTTTTAATTGGACTAGGAGAGTGCATTCTAGGTGTAGACTTCTTCTGCACATGTTTCAGTTTTCAGAGCATATCTCCCACTACAAAAGTCCAAATGATGTGATTCTTGAATCATTCAAAAGCTAGAGGCAGAGCTATAACTTTCATGTGTACCACTTGGCCCAATTCTACCTCGAAGAAGGAGAACATGCACCACAAATGGACACCGTAATGCTAGGAAGCCAGCACCTCGGTCCCCAGGTTTGTCAAGATGCTTTTCCAAATATGGGAGTTTGAATTGGACTGAAAGTATGTTTATGAGCCCTATAAATACATCTTTATGAAGCCTAATTGAAGGAAAGGCTAGAGGGAATCAGTTTTAGGTTATCTTATGAGGAGATTAGCCACCAAAAATTCAAGGAAAACAAGATCAACCATGGAAGATTGAAGATTAAAGATCACCAATATCTACTTTTCTTGTTTCTTTTGTTTGAGATGGTTAAACTCCATTGTTTCATATTTTTTAATTTTCATTTTGAGTTGTTAATTTCTTTCTCTAGGGTTGCAATTGAACTTGTACACAAGAGATATGCTCAAGATGTTTGCTCCATTAGTTTTTTATGATAATAAAACATTCCCATTTATTTGTATCTAATACCTTTACATGAGTGTGCAGAAAATTAATATATGAAATTAATTTCTTAACTCTTTAATTTTTGAAAAAAAAAGAGGGATAAAATCAACAAGATGTAATTGAATAACAAGGAGGAAGCTTGTTGATGAAACAAGGAAGAACATTGGTTGACCAAATTTCAAATTGGAGAAATGGCAGGCTGAAGAATTTGAGAAACAGAATCAACTTAGTCAACCAAGTTAGTTGACTAAAAGCTCTCTGTCTGCAATTTGAACTAGAGCACTACAAGCCAGATTAACAGCTAAAACTCATCCTCAACTGTTTTCAATGGCCATAAACTGTCAAACTGGCATCAGAGTTGCATCTTTAAGTATAAAAGGGTCTTCCAACAATAAGAAACAAGTTTTTAGAAGCCTTAAATGAGATTTGAGCTGTAGAAAGTTGAAAAACCAGAAAAGCTTCACTACACTTGTCTGCACTTAAACGCTTACTCTTTGCCATTGTATTTAGCACTTAATCTTGTACCATTCAGATCAACTTGTGATCATAGGTACTTTCAGTCACGAACTAAATTTCGGGTCATGACCAGCGCATAAGCCCAATGGACTTAGTCAACTAAGCCCAAGCAAGCCTATTAATCTGACATGTTTATCATTCCATCATAAACTGCTAAGTCATATATCATAACTTAGAATCAAAATAATATTAAGCATTGCCACTTCATACTGGCATACCAAACAAGTGTATATACACTGTCTATACATGTATCTTAATAATTCACATTAGGTTCGTCTATACACAACAAAAGGAGACTCGATGTCCAGCAGAGAGACTCGGATGAATGTAAAGCTACTGAATGTCGAGACACCTACCAAAAGATGGATACAAGTCGACAAGGACACCTCGTCCTAGTTACCAACTGTCTCTTAATCTGAAAACATGAAGTTGAAAGCCGTGAGCATAAACTCAGCGAGTGAACAAGAAGGGAACAAGCATACCATAAGGAATGCTTATCGAAATCATGATGCACTAATTTTCTCAAAACAATGCAATTTGTTCTAGTTCTTAGTAGAATCCCTCATGTAAACCCCTCATGAGTAAATCACTTAAGAGATCCATACTCAACTATGGTACCAAAGAATCGAAAAATATAGCAAAACCCACAAGTTAGCCAAACTGGATAGAAAGTTTCTCACTACAAAGAACTTCATTCTCGCTGCAGCAAGAACCAGGTTTGGTGAAGGACCTCAAACCCGAGAGTTTCTCGCTGTAGCGTGAGTCAGAACATCAAGGAAAAAGTCTCATTTTCCTTTAAAACAAGCCATCCTGCTAAAATAACAATAGCAACATGTAACACATGTAAACTCCCGAATTTCAACAAATCAAATGCTCACATATTTGCATTTACAACCATATACCATATATGTATATATATATATCAATCATCACATATATCCTCCCATCATCATCATCTCATATGCAACGGTTTATGCATACTCCCACTCGCATATAGCCAGGTCAGCAACGGCTTATGTGCACTCCCACTCACACATAGTCGAGTCAGCAACGACTTATGTGCACTCCCACTCCCACATAGTCGGGTCAGCAACAGCTTATGTGCACTCTTACTCGCATATAGTCCCGTCCGCAATGGCTTATGTGCACTCCTACTCGTACATAGTCGAGTCAGCAACGGCTTATGTGCGCTCGTACTCGCACATAGCCAGGTTAGCAATGGCTTATGTGCACTCCTACTCGCACATAGTCGGGTCAACAATGGCTTATGTGCACTCCTACTCGCACATAGCCAGGACAGTAACGACTTATGTGTACTCCTACTCGTGCATAGCCGGGTCAACAACGGCTTATGTACACTCATTCTCGCACATAGTCGGGTCAGCAATGGCTTATGTGAACTCCTACTCCCACATAACCGGGTCAGCAACGGCTTATGTGCACTCTTACTCACACATAGCTAGGTCCACATCAACATGCAAAGAAGCATCCAATGCATATCATGTGTTTTATCATATTGTGATAACACATAAACCATTGAATAGCACATTTTCACAATATAAAATCATTTTACTAAAAGGTTGTTCCCAAGGTACATTTTCAAAAGAAAACTAGATAAAATCTTTCAAATGTTTACACAATTACATTCACATTCCCAAAACAAATTTAAAATGCAAGTCCACTCACTGGTATTCGTTGAGCCTTGAGCCGACTCTTAATCCCCCTAATGATCCAATTGGGATAATGGGGCTTCGTTAGCACTTACCATCAATTTAACATTTCCATAATGTCAATTACATACTATAAACCCTAAAAGTTATCTTTTAGCTAACTTTCAATTGCCATTTAAATGGCCATCCATTTTCACTTTCCTATCACTCCAAAGTAATTAACAATCTCAACTACAAAATATTCACAAATCAAATCTCTAGTCATTCTCAACACTTAAAACCCAAAACTAGTTTACTACTCACTTTGATAGCTTTGTAACTTTGAACTTCTTTCCAAAAGCTCTCAAGCTATTAATAAAGCTTCATCTTTCTCTCTCTAAAACACCTAACTAGTGAGAGATTATGTAAACAAGATTTTCATCATTTTCAAGGGTTTTAAAGTGAGAGAGTGGAAGAATACAAGGGTTCTAGTCAAAAGGGCACCAGGGTATGAAAATTAGAGCTAGAGAGAGAAAGTTATGAAAGCTTCACATCAAGCTTCCATGGAGGAATTGAAGAAACGTGAGAGGGAAGAGAACAAGAAGAAGAAGCTACTAGAAATCCCAAGAAGTTGCTAGAAGGAGAGGATATTTATGGCCCAAGCTTATCCACTCCCTTGAAAATTACTAAAATGCCCCTCCATAAATTAGCTTAATCCTTGAAATCCCACACTTTTTCTTCAATTTTCCCACCTAAGGTTTGTGTTCTTTCCTTTCCTCTTCACTTCATGCTTTGGCCGACCATATGGGTGAGACTAAGAGAGTTTTAAATAGATTTTACAAGGAAATTCTAGAATAATCCAAGCTTGACACATGGCATGTTTCCATTGGTCCATGTGTAATACTTATCCATTAAGCAATCTTTCTCCACCACATAAAATGTTTCAATTATCCACAATGTAAAATGTTAATGGCTGAAATCCATGGGCATGACAAGTGTCAGGTGGTGTAAAATTCTAAAAATTCCCATTTTGTTCTCGGATGATAAAATTACCATTTTGCCCCTAGAACATGAAAATCATCAAAATTTTTATTTCCTTATCATTTCACCCATATTTTCATTATTCATTTATGCTTTATGCCTACTTAAGCCATAATATTGTTTAAAACTTACTTTTATGGGCTTATTGAGAAAATGACGAAATTACCCCTGATTAGAGATATCGCGTATATTTCTATCTACGAGTCTATAAAGGTCAAGGTCTCACACTTTCTTTAACTTCTTTTCTTGTATACTTAGAGTGAGGGAGTCACTCTAAGGGGTTGTTCAAGCTTGGGAAAGCTTGAATGCTATAGGTTGTGGTTAAGCCTTGGAAAACCATTTTGGGTTTTAGTTGAGCCCGTGAAAAACTAGTGTAAACGTTTTGACTGAGACTGCGAAAAGCCATTTTAAAAGCTTGGTGAAAGCTTGTGAATTTCACCAGATTCTTAGTGAATTGTTGGGAAAATCCTTGGTTGGATAATCAAGGTAGTGGATGTAGGTCGTGGACCGAACCACTCTAAATTGTTGTGCATCGTCTACTCTCTTTTTATTTTCTTTGTTCTGAAAATTAGTTCCACACCTTGTCAAGAGCCAAATTGTGCTATTCACCCCCCCTCTAGCACATATTAACGAGACCAATAATTGGTATCAGAGCTAGTTCCCTGTCTTTAAGGCTTAACATCCTTAGGGAGGATCCAAATGGCTATTCAAAAATCAGTTGTAGCTGAGGGATAATCAACAAATAGGCCACCTCTGTTTGATGGCTTTAATTATCTTTATTGGAGCACTAGGATGTCAATTTACATTAGAGCTATAGATTATGAAATGTGAGATGTCATAATTGATGGACCCTTTATGCCCTAAATTGTGAATGTGGTGATAAATGAGTTGATGCCCAAGCCAAGGTCTGAATGGACTGAGGCTAAAACTAAGAAAGTTCAAATAAATTTTAAGGCCATCAACACATTACATTGTGCCTTGAACCCTACTGAATTTAACAAAGTCTAAAGCTATACAACAGCTAAACAAGTGTGGAAAAAACTTAGAATAATTCATGAAGGGACTTCTCAAGTAAAAGAGTCCAAAATTACTCTCTTAACACATAGTTATGAAATGTTGAAAATGGAGCCTGGTGAAGACCACCAGCATGTTTGATAGGTTTACAAACATCATAAATAAATTGAGTCAACTAGGCAAGTTTATCCTTGAACATGAATTAGTTAAGAGACTGCTTAGATGCCTACCGAAATCCTGAAAACCAAAAGTGACTGCCATTAGAGAGGCTAAAGATTTGAACATCATCACTCTCGATGAGATTTGTGGTTCTCTCTCACTCATGAGTTGGAGCTTAAGGAAGATGAAGAAAAAGACCGAAGAGAAGCAAAGGAAAAGAAAAAGAGCACTGCACTTAAAGCCAACATCCTTGAAGAAGAGCTGGAAGAGCTTTCCTGTGATGATGATGAAGAATTGGCTTTAGTTGCAAGAAAATTCAGAAAACTAATGAGCAAAAGAAATCGAAGGCTAACTAGAAGAGGTTTCAGGAAAGACCAAGGTGCTTCATGGAAAATAAAGAACAAAAATGACTCCAACAAAAAGGAAGAGATGATCTGCTACGAATGCAAGAAACCTGATCACTTCAAGTTTGAATGTCTATTGCTGAAAAATGAAACCCCTAAGAAATATAAGAAATCCACGAAAGCAATGGTGGCTGTTGCATGGTCGAACAGTGACACATCAAGCTCTGAAACTGATGATGAAAAATCTGAGGAAAAAGCAAACATCTGTTTAATGGCACAAGATGATGAAATAGAGGTACCCTCTTCCCCCTACATTAATTCTTATGATGATTTACAGGATGAATATGAATGCCTTTATGATGAATTTGAAAAACTTTTTTCAAAATACAAATCATTGAAGAAAAAGGCTGCATTACTTGAAAATGATTTGGAACAAATCAAACAAGAGTTCACCTCTGTTTTTTAGCAAAGAAATATTTTGCAAGTTGAATTAGAACACTCAAAAACAAACTTTGAGTTTTTAAAACAAGAGCTGAAAAACAAGTCTGAAGCCTTGCAAATAACTCTTGGTGAAAACATAGCTCTTAAATGTTAGAAAAACGAATCTTCAAAAAGAGATGCATACCACAATAAATATTCAGCTAAAGTATTACCTAGATGTTATAATTGTGGTAAACATGGTCATTTGTCATATAACCATTTTAAGAAAAGAAAAGTGCATAAAGTTAAGAAAATTTAAGTTCCTAAGGGATCCTTTGTTGTAACTAACACTCAATGACCCATCAAAGTATGGGTACCTATAAAGAAAAACTGAAATTCTATTTTGTAGGTTGAGCTAAACTTAAAAGAGACATGTTCAAGAGCTCAACTCAAGAAGAAATAGCCTTGGTACTTGGATAGTGGCTGTTCACGGCATATGATAGGACATGAAATGCTGTTTGCTCAGTTGGATAAGAGAAAAGGAGGAACCGTATCCTTTGGAGATGATTCAAAAGGCAGAATCCATGGTATAGGTACGGTTGGTAAGAGTTCCCAAACTCAAATTAGTCATGTGTTGCTAGTCAAAGGCTTAAAGCATAATTTACTAAGTATTAGTCAATTATGTGTTAAAGGATTTAAAGTGTGTTTTGATTTAACTAAGTGTAAAGTGATTGATATGAGTACAAATAAAATCTCATTTATAGGAAAAAGGTTGAAGAACATGTATGTAATTTTTCTTGAAGACCTTGATGTGAATAGTGAAGTATGTCTTATTGCAAATGCTGAGAATGATAGCTGGTTATGGCATAGGAGATTAGGACATGTGAGCATGCATACTATGTCAAAATTAATAAAGAAAAATCTTGTTACTGGATTGCTGAAACTGAAATTTGAAAATGATAGGATATATGATGCTTGCCTACTAAGAAAATAAGTTAGAACATCCTTTAAGAGTAAGAAAATAGTGTCAACATCTAGACCTCTTGACTTGTTGCACATTGATTTATTTGGTCCAATAAGCACAACTAGCTTAGGAGGTAAATCTTATGGCTTTGTAATAGTTGATGACTACTCTAGATATACTTGGGTATACTTCCTTACTCATAAGAATGATGCTCTACAAGCATTCTTAAGTTTTGTAAGAAAGTAGAAAATGAAAAAGGACTAGCCATAGTTAGCATAAAGAGTGATCATGGAGGAGAATTTGAAAATGATGAGTTTGAAAAATTTTGCAATGAAAAGGGGTTGGATCACAATTTTTTTGCACCTAGAACACCCCAACAAAATGGAGTTGTAGAGAGGAAAAACAGAATATTAAAAGAAATGGCTAGGACCATGTTATGTGAGAACAACCTACGTAAATATCTTTGGGCTGAGGTAGTAAATACAACAACTTATATTCTTAATAGAGTCTCAATAAGACCCTTGATTTTAAAGACTCCATATGAACTTTACAAAGGTAGGAAACCAAATATTTCTCACCTTAGGAGTTTTGGCTATAAATGCTTTGTATTGAACAATGGAAAACAACACCTAGGGGAGTTTGATGCAAAGAGTGATGAAGCAATATTTTTAGGATATGCATCAAACTCAAAGGCCTATAGAGTTTTTAACAAAAGAACCCTAACTATTGAAGAATCAGTCCATGTAGTTTTTGATGAGTCAAATGCTTTACAAAAAGAAATTCATAATGATGATGATGATATAGAAATCCTAGAAAAACAAATTGAGGAAATGAGCTTAGAGAACAATAAAAATAATGAAGAAAGCTCATCTAGAAGAGAAAATGAAACTCCATTTCTAGAAAATCTGTAAATAGCAGAAAATCAGCATGATGATTTACCAAGAAGTTAGAGATTTATAAGAGATCACCCACAAGACCAAATAATAGGTGACATTTCACAAGGAGTTAGAACTAGGAAAGCAACTACAGAAACTTGTGAGTTTTCAGCTTTTATATCTCAAATTGAACCTAAAAACTTTGAAGAAGCTAAAAAAGAGGAAAGTTGGATAATGGCCATGCAAGAAGAACTTGATCAATTCACTAGGAATCATGTATGGTCATTGGTACCTAGACCTTTAAATCATCCTATTGTTGGCACTAAATGGGTATTTAGAAATAAAGTAGATGAGCAAGGAAATGTAGTTAGAAACAAAGCTAGGCTGGTAGCAAAAGGATACAACCAAGAAGAAGGAATAGATTATGATGAAACCTTTTCCCTCGTAGCTAGGATTGAAGCTATAAGGTTGTTTCTAGCTTTTGAATGCTTCATGAACTTTAAGTTGTACCAAATGGATGTAAAAAGTGCATTCTTAAATGGATTAATTCAAGACGAAGTTTTATAGAACAACCACCTGGTTTTGAAGATTTTGAAAAATCTGATCATGTTTTTAAGCTTCACAAAGCATTGTATGAATTAAAACAAGCTCCTAGAGCTTGGTACGAGAGGCTTTCAAAATTTCTAGTTGAAAAAGGATATGATAGAGGCAGCATCGATACTACATTGTTTATTAAGAGATATCTAAATGATTTAATTGTTATGCAAATATATGTGGATGATATTGTATTTGGTGCTACTAATGAAGCTTTATGGAAGAACTTTGCAAAGAAAATGCAAGGTGAATTTGAGATAAGCATGATGGGAGAATTGAAGTACTTCCTTAGTCTTCAAATTAAGCAAGGTGAGGAAGGAATCTTCATCAACCAAGAAAGATATACTCATGATATGCTCAAGAAATTTGATATGCTGAAGCTAAAATCAATTTTCACACAAATGAGTACATCTACCAAACTTGACATAGATGAAAAAGGAAAAGATGTAGATCAAAAGCTCTATAGAGGTATGATCGGCTCTCATGTTTACTTAACAGCAAGTAGAACGGATATTCAATTTAGTGTGTGCTTGTGTGCCAGATTTCAGTCACAGCTTAAAGAATCACACCTAACAGTTGTTAAGAGAATTTTTAGATACCTCATAGACACTCAAGAACTAGGAATATGGTACTCTAAAGACTCAACTCTTAGCTTAGTTAGATATTCAGATGCTGACTTTGCTGGCAAGAGAACTGATAGAAAAAGCACTAGTGGAACATGCCAATTTTTAAGAAGGATGCTTGTGTCTTGGTCTAGCAAGAAGCAAAACTTAGTAGCACTATCTACAGCAGAGGCTGAATATGTTTCATTAGGTAATTGTTGTGCACAAATCCTTTGGATCAAGCAACAATTAAAAGACTATGGAATAATTATGCATCATGTACCGATATACTGTGATAACACAAGTGCAATCAATATATCAAAAAATCTTATGCAACATTCTAGGACAAAGCACATTGAGATTAGACACCATTTTATTAGAGACCATGTAGTTAAAAATGACATTAAAATAGATTTTGTGAATACTCTACATCAATTAGCAGACATTTTTACCAAACCACTGAGTGAAGATAGATTTTGTTAGATTAGAAGAAATTTGGGAATGGTTAATGTGAAGGAATTATAAGAAAATATTTGGCTCTCACATTGAAAACATAATGCATTCAGTCGACTAAGGAATTCTTAGTCAACTAAGAGTTGCCTGACATCCTTAAATAATAAGACTCAGTGAGTTTAAAGAAATAGGAGTAAATTATGGTAAAAATTTAATTTACTGGGTGTAAAGAGGAATAGAGCAGAGCTGCCAAAGGTAAATAATCAATATTTTAAAGGGAGATTTAAAAATATGAAGAAATAAAAGTAAGGCAGTTCTTAAAGGAAGATGAGAAGTTTTTTGAGCAATAACTATTGCCAACTTCTTCTTCCCTCTCTTCTGCAACCTGTTGGTCTAAAAACAAAAACCTAAATCTTCCTAGTTGCCTCTAAAACTGACTCAGACCTTTAAAAATTTGTAGAACCAAAATGGCTAGAACATCTCAGAGTCAAGAAGTATCCGAGAAGAAGAAAGAAAAAAGGCCAATGGAGGAAGAAACTGGAATAGAAAGTCAAAAGAAGAAACAGAAAATTGTGCCTACTTCAATAAAGGAAATTGTCGAGAAACTAAGGGAAAAGAAGCAAAAAATTGACAAGAAGAAAGATACAGAACCCTCACTCCAGAAAGGTATCAGTTCCTCTTCTTCTTCAAAATTTAGAAATAAGCTACATGAGTATAAATTCAAGAATATAGAAAATGCACGAATCTCCTACAAAAAGTTTATTAATTAGAAGAGTTTTAAGGAAAATGTAGAAATCCAGACTAGTCTATCTGAGTACTTTGATGAACTGAAACTTAAAGGTTACAATACCTTTAAGAATAGGTCATATAGTCCAAGTTTGGTTAAAAAATTTTACTCGGGCATTGCTCTGAAAAGAAAGGAATTAATAGATTCTGATAACTATGTAGAAGATGGCTTGAATGTTTATTTGAATGGAAAAGAGTTTGTTATGACTACTGGAGATTTAGGGAACCTGCTGAAAATAGAGGGTGAAATAGGTGAATTTGAACTTCTAGAAAAATATGATCCGTCCTCACTGTGGGAGATCATCACTGCAAGGAAAGAAAAATACTCCTCTAAAAGTAATTCAAGTCTGATAATCAATCCACAGATTAGGATATTGCATTACTCTATAGCAGCAAATATTCAAAGGAGGAGTGGAAGTCTTAGCTACATCAACCTCCAGGATCTTTGGTTGATGGAGCATGTTTTTAATGGAGTATCTCTAAATCTGAAGAGATTTATGATTGAGAAAATGAGAAGTGCCTACAAACTTGATAAGGTCAATTTGCCATATGGGAATGTGATTACATCCTTTGTGCAGAAGAAAGGAATATGGGCTAAAAGGTATGATATGGACCTGGTAAAAACCATAGACCAAGTCGTTTAATATGGTAGCTTAGTTAATATGGGGTATGTGCTTGATGGAGAGAAATTTATCAAAACCTCCAAAACTAGCTCAAGAAAATATCACAGTTTGCTTGCTCAACCTGAAGAAGCTCCTTCCAGATTTTCAAATGAGATGATTTTTAATTTGCTTATGAGGATTAATGGTAAGCTGACTGATCAAGGAGTGAAGCTCAAGAAAATGGAAGATAAAATCATTGAGTTGGAAAACAAGCTGAAGGAGAAGGAAAACATGGTATCTGAACCTATGGCTATAGATAATTCTGCCACATCCAGCACTGTACCTACACAGCAAGGTACTAAAGGTTCAGTAGAGCCAGCAGAGAAGTCTGCCACTTATATTGGAAGTTCTGGCACTCAAAATGAAAGCTCTACCTACAAGTTTACCAGTCCTGTTCTGCAAATGGAGGACTCCCCACAAGGAGTTGATTAGCCAACCAAAACACCCTCCCTTGAACCTCAAAGCAGAAATTACTCAAAACAAGAGACTGAAGTAGCTGGTGCAAAAATTGAGAAACATTAAGCCTCTTCTCCAAATTGAAAGGAAGTTTTCATTATGGACATTTTTCACCAAATGGTTAAAGAGGAACAAGCTGAAAAAGTCACTGCCAAGACAGCAACTCAGAAAGAAAGTGCAAATGTAAGAAAAGGAAAGAAACCTGCTTCCACTCCCAAGCTAAAGGCAAAAACAGGGAAACTAGAAACCACCACAGCACCACTAGTTAAGGCAATACAACCAACAAAAGGCAAAAAGACTATGGCAACCAAGATAGCTTTTCTCAAAAGAAGAAAGTCTTCCAGATTGACAGAGAAGTCTAAACTAGTTTCAACCTTTTCTTCTCACAGTCCAGTTCATGTTTCAAACAAATCTTCTCCAGAATCCTTTCTTCGAAAGTCATTTACTCTTTGAAAACCCTCTCCGTTTCCTCTCAACCCTTTCTACATCACTAAATCCTCACCCTTTGACACATCAGATGAATAAAAGCCCCTCCCTTTAATGTTAACAAAATAGGGGGGGTTGAATAGACTGGGTGTAGGAACTAGGAACCAGAAGAATAAAATTTAAAAAAAATTGTCAGGGTAAAAGAACCAGAAAGGAACCTAGGAAAGGGAAGAAGACAGAATCAAAGATGATTGAATTTAGAAAAATAGGAGATAGAAAGTAAAAATAGTATAGGGGCAGTTTCGAAATACTTGTTGGTTAACTGTTATTTGTGCCATGGTGGCACTTGAACACTTGGTTTTAATCATGTTATCTATATGGTTATTTGACAAATGGATACTGATATGATTATGATGCTTGACTAATGGAAATTGAAATCTGCTATCTTTGGTATTTTTACTACTATTGACAAAATCTGCTACTACTTTGATATTGAATTATATGCTGATAATTGATTTTTTGTTTGTGGTATTGTGAATAATTTCTGGTTGAAAATAGATATAGATGTTGTGCATAGAATGTCAATTAAATCATGAAGAGAATAGATAAAATCTGATAATTATATGAGTATTGACAAAACTCTACTAAATTCTTTAAAAAATCTGTCAACTTTCGTTGCTGTAAATCATTCTAGATTTCTGCACAAATGCATACTCAAAATGTTCAATGTCATTCTCTCTTATGACAAAAATGAAATTGACTGGACTAAAAGTAAGCAAAGTTTGCATAAACTAAGGGGGAGCAATCTCCATTTTCTGAAAAAAACTAAAAAAAGTAAACAGACACTGTACTGTTAATCAAGGAGTGTTTTGTCATCATCAAAAAGGGGAAGATTATTGGCTCCATTAGTTTTTGATGATAATAAAACATTCCCATTTATTTGTATTTAATACCTTTACTTAAGTATGCAGGAAATTAATATATGAAATTAATTTCTTAACTCTTCAAAGAGTATTTTTGAAAGACAAAAAAGAGGGATAAAATCAACAAGATGTAACTGAATAACAAGGAGGAAACTTGTTGATGAAACAAGGAAGAACATTGGTTGACTTAATTTAAAATTGAAGAAATGATGGGCTGAAGAATTTGAGAAACAGAACCAACTTAGTCAACCAAGTTAGTCGACTAAGTGCCCTCTGCCAGAATCTGCAAACCAAAAACAGAATCAACTTAGTGAACCAAGTTAGTCGACTAAGAGCTCTTTGTCTGCAATTTGAACCAGAGCACTACAAGACAGATTAATGGCTAAAACTCATCATCAACTATTTCTAACGGCCATAAACTATCAAACTGCCATCAGAGTTGCATCTCCAAGTATAAAAGGGTCTTCCAACAATGAGAAACAAGTTTTTAGAAGCCTTGAATGAGATTTGAGCTGTAGAAAGTTGAAAAACCAGAAAGGCTTCACTGCACTTGTTTGCATTTAAACGCCTACTCTTTGCCATTATATTTAGCACTCAGTCTTGTACCATTCAGATCAACTTGTGATCATTGGTACTTTCTTTAACTTCTTTTCTTGTATACTTAGAGTGAGGGAGTCACTCTAAGAGGTTGTTCAAGCTTGGGAAAGCTTGAATGTTATAGGTTGTGGTTGAGCCTCAAAAAATCACTTTGGGTTTTAGCTTAGCCCGTGAAAAACTAGTGTAAATATTTTGGCTGAGACTGCGAAAAGCCATTGTAAAAGCTTGGTGAAAGCTTGTGAATTTTATCAGATTCTTAGTGAATTGTTGGGAGAATCCTTAGTTGGATAATCAACGTAATGGATATAGGTCTTGGACTGAACCACTCTAAATTGTTGTGCATCATCTACTCTGTTTTTACTTTCTTTGTTCTATAAATTAGTTCCACACCTTGCCAAGAGCCAAATTGTGCTATTCACCCCCCCTCTAGCACATATTAACGGGACCAACACAAGAAATTTGGCATGGAAAGTACAAGAACTTATCACACTCCAATGAGCACCTCAGCAATGCTTGACAAGGATGAATAAGGTATTCTTGATAACTCTATTTCATAAAGTTATTTGTCACATTTTGAGTATTAAATTGGTTAAGTTCTTAAGAATTTGGTTCGAAATTAAGTTTTTTAGTAGTTTTTCTTAGTTTAGTTTAAATCATGTTGAGCTCATTTAATATAAGTTGTTTTATTTTAGTTTTATGTTAAATTATTTTTAGTTTAGTTGAATATTGATTTCATTTTGTGCTTTCCTAGGTATATAAAAAGGCTTCAATTGGTGAAGAAAAGTGCAAGAATGGCTAGTGCTTCTCTCATACATGTTTCAATTTTGAGCATAATTCTCATTATAAAGGTTCAAATAACATGATTCTTGAGACATTGGAAAGCTAAGAAATAAGCCTACAACTTTGATGTTTACCACTTTACCTAGTTCAACCTAAATCAAGGAGACAATCACGTCATAAGTTGATTTATAGCAATATAGTGCCCAATGAGAGACAACAGATGTTGCGCCATGGTGGCAAAAGAAGTGAGGCTTCAACACCAGAAAAAAGATGTAGAAAATATACAATAAAGGCAGTGCCACGATGTCGAGAAAGTGAGGCTACGATGTTGCACCAATATTTTGGATACTTTAATTCCAAACTTTACTAGAAATTTCAAACTATGTTGATAAACTGCACCAATATATTGATAAAAGGTATTTAAAGGCTCTTTTGGAGCAATTGAAAGAGAAATTTCAACTATGGTTTCTTTGAAGAAAAGTGGCCATCAAGAATGCAAGAAAGATTATGAAAGATTGAAGGTTGAAGATCCAACAAATCTTTAGTTTTCTATTCTTTCTTTTACTTTTTTGTTTTTCTTGAATTGTTATTATGGTTAAATTTCTTTGGATTATGCTTTTGTCATTCAACATGAACTAAATTTTTTTATCTAAGATTGCAATTGAACTTAACATGTAGTTTGGATTTTTAATTTCTCTCTTACTTATGATCAATGATACAAGTTGTTTATTCCACCAATCTTGTGTATAGATTGATTTAGAAACCTAAATGCAACTTGAAAATTAGAGTTTAGTGTAGGCCATGGATGGAATAACATAAGTTCAAATTCACTTAGTTGATTGGGTCATTTGATTTGTGTATAGTATAAGAATATACATGTATGTCTTATGTAGCCAAGATTAGAGCCTGAGTTTAATGAGTTTGTCTTTAATTCAATTCTCATAAGAATATAGCGAATTGGTTGAGATAAATATTTTTATAAGAACATTAGAAGAGACATAAATAATTTTGGGAACTCTGGGTTAGCAACTCAATCCATTTAATAAGTCAAGAAAAAGAGACAAAATTCAAATGAAGTGCTAAGGGATATTGTAATCTTAGGCTTGTTTATTCATTAATTTTTATAGTTAAGATTTGCCATCAGCTTTTAGATTCAATT
Source organism: Theobroma cacao (assembly GCF_000208745.1). Classification (NCBI taxonomy): domain Eukaryota; kingdom Viridiplantae; phylum Streptophyta; class Magnoliopsida; order Malvales; family Malvaceae; genus Theobroma; species Theobroma cacao. Next base: position 26,815,702 of record NC_030851.1, read on the forward strand.
TAGATATTATTTAGTTTTAGTTTTGCTTTTAGTTAATCACTTTATTGCTCTTGTTTGAATAAGATTTGACTGTGATAATTTTAGTTATTAGAAAAAGTTGGTATAATTCTCTATGGGATTCAACACTCTGTTTACCATTATATTATTTGTTAACGATACATGCACTTGCATAGTAAACTCTCCATTAATGCCCGTTGATCAAAAACTTTATAAATCTATGATTGGCTTATTGCTTTATATTATCGCTAGTAGACTAGACATAAGCTCTAATGTAGGATTATTTGCTAGGTTTCAATCATCTCCTAGAGAACCTTATTTAAGTGCTATTAAGAAATATTTTGACATTTAAAGGATAATCCCAATCTAAGAATATGGTATCTAAGGAGTTCTACTTTTGATCTCCACTCATACTTGGATGCTAATTTTGGTGGATGCAAAATAAATAGGAAGAGCACATTTAGCATATGCCAATTTTTAGGTAGTATATTAATTTCATGGTTTTTTGAGAAGCAAAACAGTGTAGCTCAATCCACTACCAAAGCTAAATACGTGGTTGCCAGAAGTTGTACTCAAGTGTTATGGATGAAACAACAATTAGAAGACTATGGACTAGTTATGAAAAGAATTCCCATTAAATGGGATAACACTAATGCTATAAATCTTACTAAAAATCCCATCCATCACTCTAGAACCAAACACATAGAGATAAGACATCACTTTATTAGAGATCATGTACAAAGAAAAGATATCGTTCTTCAATATATGGGTACAAAAAACTAATTGGCCGATATTTTCATTGAACTATTAGATAAAAAATAATTTTGCAAAATAAGAAGTGAACCAGGTCTTATGAACCCAACTTAGGTAAAAAGAGTGCCAAGATTGAATCAATAAAGTATACATGTCTGTGTGTGTGCATATATATTTTGTTGTTCACATTGTACATGAGTTGAATGCTATACACTTGCTGTTTGATCCTTATCTGCAATTAAACATGATAGTAATTTGTATGATTATGTGAATTTGATATGTATATTGGTCATTCATTCATGATAAAACTTGTACATACATGTGTATGGGCAACTAATTCTAGAAGTACATGAAAAGGTTGATAATGGGAGCAAATTTTTATTCAAATTCAAAATCTATTTTCAATAATTACACTTGCACTAGTTCAAGACGATATTTTAAATCAATCTTAGAGAAATATTTTAAGTTATTACATCTTTAAAACATGTCTAGACCAAATCACTAATAATGTTATTATATAGATTTTTTTGTCATATTTTGGGGTCTTATGTAGTTAAGTTTTGAGATTTTATATTCAAAATTTAAGTATTTTAGTCATTTTGCTTGATTTAGTTTTAATACATGTTGATTAGTTAGTTTAAGTTATTTTAGTTTAAGTGTTTGTTATTTGCTCTAAATTACTTTAAGTTTAGTTATTGTTGATTTATTTTATTGCTCTTGTAGGAAATTTGATGAAAAGATCTTAGTTGATGAAAATTTGTGCAAGTATGGTGATGACTTCATTCATACATTCTATAGTATTTCTAGGAGAACTTGAGCTACAAAAGTCCAATTGATGCGATTCTTAAGACATTGGAAAGATAAGAAATAGGGATACAACTTTCATGTTTACCACTTCACCTAGTTCAGAACAAATCAAGGTGCAAATTGCATTGGAAAAGGCTAGACTACTGTAGTTCTGCACAAGGCAGCACAATGGAATGAATGCCACAGCCTTGAGTTGCTCAACACAGTAGCACCATGATGCTCTTGTGCATCATACAAAATCTAAAGAGCATAATTCTGTCCCACTGAGGAAGTGAGGCCACGACACTGGATGAAAAATGTGTATCATACAAAATGCCAAGACCATGGCAGCAAGGAAGGCGGCACCGCAGCACCAGAAGTATTTCCATATTCTGCACAATTACTAGATTTTCAAAAACTAGGGCTTCATGGACTATATAAGGGACTTTTTTATAGGTTTTAAGGATAAGACAACAAGCAACTACTCTAGAGAAAAAGAGCCAAAAACAAAGCAAGAGAATTGAGATAAAAAAGCTTCAACTATTAGTTTCTATCCTTAGTTTGTTTTTCTCTTAATTTCTTTGATTTGGATTAATGGCTAATTTTCTTTGGATGATGTTTTATTAGATATTATAAGCTAACCTATTTTTCTAGGATTATGGCGGATTTCAACATGTAATTTGAATATTTGTTTCTCTTTTATTTACTATGAATGGGTATGGTTTTGTTTATTCGAATCTGTTCATAAGGCTTTTGATTGCCTGGCCAACTATTGAATGATTTGTTAATCTAAATGAGAGTTGACAAAGTAATTTTAGATTGGCATAAGGTTTATATAGTGTATGTTCATGTAACTTAGGTGATTTGATTTTCAATAAGGGTAGACATATACCTAAATGTCATACATAGCCAAATTAGAACACTAGTTTAATGAACCTTATTTAATAGATTAATATAGACATATAGTGACCTTATTAAGTTAGGTACTTATGTAGGCATCTCATCAAAGACTTGTGAATAGGTTTGGATTTTAGGTTAGCAAAACTATCCATGAAAGTAAATATTGAGAGAAGCAAATGTTAGATGAAGTGTTAAAGAAACCTATAATCCTAGGTTTTAATCTATTGTCTTTCTTGAGTAGATTTGTAGTTTTCATTAATTAGTTTAGTTTTCTGAATAAACTTAGTTTTAATTAATTATTTACAAAATCGAGTTACTTGAATAAGATTGATATGTCATAAGCTTAATATTTAGTGAACAATTAGTTGCAAATCCCTGTGGGATATGATTATGCACTCATTGTCTATATTACTTGTTCGATATGTATAGTTGCGTGTATTAAATCCACAAGTGTTTGGCGTCATTGTCAGGAATTTGTGTTTCCTATTTATTTTTGCTAATATTAAAATTCAACAAATTAGTCTTAATTCGAGTTTGTCTTTCTTTGTTTTTTAGGTACGTTCCGTCATTGTATGAAAAGAGCCAAAAGTTTGGAGATTGTATCTTATGATCAAGAGATTGAGAGAACATTCCAAAGACTTTGACAAAAAAATCAACAAGAGTTTGCTAAGACTGATACAATGGTTGATCAACAAGGTGAGTAGCAAATCCAAGAGCAACTTGTGGAAGAGAATCATCGCTTAAAGGATTATGTTGTTTCATTCATACAAGGGCTTCCCTCGAGCATTCAAAGGCCAGTTATTCAAGCTAACAATTTCAAGATTAAGCCAGCCATTATCAACATGATCCAGACTTCAGTATAGTTTAGGGGACTTCCAAATGACGATCAAATGCCCACATCTCAAACTTTTTAAAGATATGTGACACCTTTAAACACAATGGAGTCATAGATGATCCAATTTATTTGAAACTTTTCCCTTGTTCATTGAGGGACAAAGCTAAGGTGTGGCTGAACTCGCTTGTTACTAGCTCTATTCCAACATGGGATAACTTTGCTCAAAAGTTCCTTGCCAAAGTTTTTCCTCCGTCTAAGACAAAGAAGATGAGGAATGGTATCACATCGTTCATGCAGCAAGATGCTGAATTATTCTACAAGGCCTAGGAAAAATACAAAGATCTGCTTAGGCGTTGCTCTTATCATGGTTTTTCCAAAGTGGCTTCAAGTGCAGATGTTCTACAATGTGTTGAGTGGTCAAGTTTGAACCACTATTGATTCTGCGGTAAGAGGTGCTTTCATGGCAAAGTCAATTGATGAGGCATATGACCTATTAAAAAAGATGTCATTGAACAATTACCAGTGGCCATCAAAATGATTAATGCATAGGAAAGTAGTTGGAGTTCACAACGTAGACGCCATTACGACATTATCAGCATAGGTAGCAGCTCTAACTAAAAAACTTGATTCTTTTGGTACTAACTCAATTTAGAGTCCTTTTGTAGTTTATGAGTATTGTGGAGATGGGCATGCTAGTAATCAATGTCCAAGTAGTACAAAGATAGTTCAATTTGTAGGGAATAGGCAGCAGAATAACCCATATTCCAACCCCTATAATCCCTGGTGGAGGAATCATCCAAATTTTTCTTGGAGCAACAATCAAGGTTCTTCATCAACTCGAAGGCTTAATTTCCCTCCCAAATTTCAACCTCAAGCAAGACCTCATATGCCAAAAAAGAAACCCATTTATGGAGGAGTTACTTATACATTACATGGCCAAACTGACTCCCTCATTCATAGTCAGGCAGCCTAGCTAAGAAATCTTGAGACTCAAGTTTGACAGCTTGCCAACATTATCAACAATAGGCCTTAAGGTACCTTACCTATTGACACAAAAGTTAATTCTAAAAAGGTAAGGAACAATTCAATGCTACTACTCTTAAGAGTGGAAAAAAGGTTGGAAGTAGTAATACGTAGACTGAACATCAAAATAAGTCAATTAAGAATGAGATAGTGGTTGAGAACGCTGACAAGCCAATGCATGTGAAGGATACAAAGTCAAACCCACCACCACCACCACCTTTTCCTCAACGCTTTTAAAGACAAAAAGCATGATCATCTATTCTAGAAGTTCTTCAAAGTATTTAAGAAGCTTCACATCAACATTCCTTTTACTGAAGCTTTGGAAAATATGCCAAGCCATGTGAAGTTTTTAAAAGACATCCTGACTAAAAAGAAAAAATTTGAAGAGTTTGAGACAATTGCACTTATTGAGGAATATAGTGCTATAATCCAAAATAAGCTTGCACCAAAACTTAAGGATCTAAGGAGTTTTTCTATTCCTTGAACAAATGGTAGTTTTAAATTTTCTAAAGCTTTACGTGATTTGGGTGCTAGTGTTTCAATAATGCTTTTATCTATGGTAATGTTACCTTGTAGTTAGTAAACATAACAATCAGGTACTCTATTGGGGTTATAGAGGATGTGTTGGTTAAAGTTAGACATCTCTACATTCTAGTGGACTTCATTGTGCTTGAGATGGAAGAGAATGTGGAAATTCCTCTAATCTTTGGAAACCCATTATTGGCTAGTGTAAGCGTAATCATTAGTGTGAAGGAAGGCAAGATAACTTTTATAATTGGAGAGGAAGTATTTAATATAATATTTTCAATGCAATTAAGCATCCTGCCTCTACAAATAGTTGTTATAGAGTGGATTTAGTTTATGCAGGCAAAAGTAATCTTATTTCTCCACCTACGAGTGAGCAAGCACCAATCCTTAAGTTAAAGCCACCCCCTCCACGTAATAGGACCAAGCAGTTGCAAAAAGAGCATCTTCCACCACCTCCCAGTTGTCTTGACTTTGAGGTTAGACAGCAAGTGGTACTCTCTAGTTCACGCCTCCATCTTTTACCATGGCCACGTTAACCATATTAGTGGAAAACCTTTAAAGTGGTAAAGGTTTTGTCTTATGGCCTTATTGAGATTTTTAGTTCACTTACCAGAGCATTCAAGGTTAATAAACAAAGTCTCAAGCATTACTTTGTGGATGAAGAATGCAAAAATAAGGCGTCGTAGTCAAGCTAGTGACTATAAAAAAGTGCTTCTTGAGAGGCAGCCCAAGTGTTTGAAAATCTTATTCTTTTTATTTAAAGTTTTTCTGTTTTTACAGATTTTCCCATTAATTTATTTTTGTTCTTTTTCATTTAGATTTTTGTCACTTTAATGGATTCTCCCAACTACTTTGGATATAATGGGAATGAAGAGGAAGATTAGAGGATCTTCGCTATCCAGAGGAGTATTCTTGATTTTCTTTTTTTCCTTTTAACATTGAGGATAATGTAAATTTTAAGTTTCAGAGGGGATTTTTAGTTTTCCAGCTTTGTTTTCTTTATGGTTTTAGCTCTCAATTTTAATTAAGTTATTTATCATTTAATTTGTTGCATGTTTTAAGAACTTTAACTAGATTTAATTGTGCCAATTTCTTTTAATTTACCTATCCAATGATGAGAACTTAGTTATATTCATATTTTGATTATTTAAAACATGTGAATATTGTTTAAGTATTACGTAAATTTTTATGCTAAGCTTCATTGTTATGATGTGATTTCTATAATTTGAACACCATGTCTTTTGCTTAAATTCATTATACATAGCTAGAGAAGGTTTATGTGAATATGAACTTTTGAATTATATGTTGAGTTCCAAAATTTGTTTAATTCTCTCTCGAGGCAAAATCCTAGGCTATACGTAATTAAGGAGATGATTTAGGTCATTTTTTGTCCGTTTGAGCCTTTTGAGCCAACCTTGCTCTATATTTATCCTTAGAATTCCCTTTTGAACATAATATAACATTTTCTTTGTTTAAACACTTTATTAGTAACCTAGACCCTTATATAAATAGTTTTAACTTTTGCATCCCTCATTCCTAAGTGCATAAGTCGATTTAGGAAATATAATGAGCAATATATTGAGACAGGCAATAAAGATGAACATGATTGTATTCATCTCACTGCACAATAAAAGAAATAAGTTTGGGGGTGTAATATTGAAAAAATGAATGAAGTGTTAAACATAAGAAAATTTTGATGAAAAGGGGTGTACTTGGTGAAGGAAAATAAAGCTCTAAATAGGTCCTAAAATGACTATGTGCTTAGGGTGATTTGAGCTATAAAAAATATCCTTTATCCTACCTTGACCTTAGCCATATATTACAAGTTTGATAAAGACCTATTGATCCTTAATTTAGTAATAGTCTACATTAGTGGAGAGAGAGATGAAAAGCAAGCCTATGGAACTTTCGCACTAATTTGAATTTTGCATGCTTCTAAACTTATCCGGATTGCTTGATGTTTTAGGTGAGAAGATTGCCCATACACAGGGAAATCCACTTGATGTTGAGCTTGCATTTGAATGAAAACATGAACTTGAATAATATTCACATGTTGCTTAGAGTTGAGATTATGGATTAACTTATGAGGATATTAAAGGTGATTGTTGAGTAGATACAATTTATTTCTAGTTAAGTTGTTTTCTTCATTTATGTTTACATATTTTCGTTTATGTTTTGCTCAAGGACTAGCAAAATCTTAAGTTTGGGGGTGTGATAACTTATTCATAGTTCATATAGAGGTCTTGGCCATGTGCATTTTAGTTCATATAGAGGTATTTTGTCACATATTGGAGGCTTATGTAGCTAAGTTTTTGAGATTTTCTGTTCAAAATTTAAGTATTTTAGTCATTTTGCTTAATTTAGTTTTAATGCATGTTGATTAGTTAGTTTAAGTTATTTTAGTTTAATTTTATGTTATTTTTCTTTAAATTACTTTAAGTTTAGTTATTATTGATTTATTTTATTACTCTTATAAGAAATTTGATGAAAAGATCTTAGTTAATGAAAATTCGTACAAATATGGTGATGACTTCATTCGTACATGCTACAGTATTATAAGGGTGAAGTGAGCCATAGAAGTCCAATTGATGTGATTCTTAAGCCATTCAAAAGACAAGAGACAAGGATACAACTTTCATGTTCACCACCTCACCCAGTTCGAAACAGATCGATGTGAAAACCATGTTGGAAGAGACTAGACTATTGTAGTTCTACACACTTATGGGATTTCCAAAAACTAAGGCCTTTGTGGACTATTTAAGGGAGAATTTTCAAAAGGTTTGAGGAAAGGATGGCAAGCAACTATTATGGAGAAAAAGAGCCAAAAACAAAGCAAGAAAGTAAGAGATATTGATAGAGAATTGAGATAAAAAAGCTTCAACTATTAGTTTCTCTCTTTACTTTTGTTTTTCTCTTCATTTCTTTGACTTGGATTAATGGCTAATTTTCTTTGGATGATACTTTTATTATATATTATGAGCTAAACTATTTTTCTAGCATTATGGTATATTTCAACATGTAATTTGAATATTTGGTTCTCTTTTCTTTATTATGAATGGGTATGATTTTGTTTATTCAAATTTGTTCATAATGCTTTTGATTGCCTAGCCAACAATTGAATAATTTACTAATCTAAATGAGACTCGACAGAGTAATTTTAAGGTTTGAATAGTGTATGTTTTTGTCACTTCGGCGATTTGATTCGCAATTAGCATAGACATATGCCTAAATGCCATACGTAGCCAAATTAAAACACTAGCTTAATGAACCTTATTTAATTGATTACTATTGACATAGAGTAACCCAATTAAGTTAGGTATTTGGGCAAGCATCTCGACAAGGACTTGTGCATAGGTTTGGATTCTAGGTTAGCAAAACTACCCATGAATTTAAATTTTGAGAGAAACAGATGTCAGATGAAGTGTTAAATGAACCCATAATCCTAAGTTTTAATCTATTGCCTTTGTCTAGTGGATTTTTAGTTTTTGTTAATTAGTTTAGTTTTCTGATTAAACTTAGTTTTAATTAATTATTTACAAAATCAAATTACTTGCATAAGATTAATTTGTCATAATTTTAGTATTTAGTGAACTATCAAGAGCAAATCCTTATGGGATACGATTCTGGACTTACTATCTATATTACTTGTTCGATACATATACTTACGTGGCTTGAATCCACAACAATCACAAGTTTTTGGAAGTGAAAAATCATTTTTTAAGGCTGCAAAAGCTAATGTATCTATGGTTCTTCCATATATTGATACATTCAAGAACATGTATCAATAGATCTCCAAATCTAAAGATACAATTTGTCCAATAGTCAAAATAAAAATCTTGTGCAAAATGTATTGATACATAGCCAAATGTATCGATATATGTCTGGTTTTAAGCAAACTAACAACTCATTTTCAGCCTTAGTCGTGTCCTTGAATTTCATTCTTTCTCAAATGCTCTCCACACTCTTCATTTCTCATGTTGCTTCTCTTGATTTGTCATCGATTAAAGGGTTTCTACCTTCCTTTTATTCATCAAAACATCATTTTGAAACCCTAAATTGTTAGATTCCACTCAAATTTGAGAAAGTTTTTTTTAAAACCTTAGCTTTCAAAATTTTCAATTCCTCTCACTTTTCGAGTTTTTGAACACAATTATTCTGATTAAAAGCCTCCGCTTGATCTCTCAAACATTTACATCGATCCCTTTTTCATCAAAACTCATTCAAATCCAAAACCCTAAAATGGCCCCTTGACCTAAGCGTCATGAAACCATTACACAAAGGCACAAGGGCACCGGCCAAGGTGAAGGGTTAGCTTCCCAAGCACCACAAGTGGAGAAGCATTCCTTGAAATGCAATTTCAGCCATCCTTCACTAGAGAAGAAATTCAAGAAAGACTATGGGAAATGAAAGGTAATGCTCAGTCAAGTGATCAACTTTACATATCTCAAGCAAATTGGATTTCAACATATCGATAACTTTAGGAGACTAAGTTGGCTTAGGTACCTATCATTGAACTGTAAATACTATGAAAACCTAGTGTGGGTTTTCTATTTCAATGCCACAACCCACTTTTAGGATTATGAGGACACTGAATCTATCATAATGTATGACAAATTTGTGACCATTATTATGGGAAATCGAATTGTTGTTGCCAAACACACCCTACACTCAGTCTTAAGTTTCGATGTTCTCCAAAGAGATAAGAACCAAGTTGAGGGTATAGTGAACAATAACATCCTAAACACCATGTATTCTTAAACCCATCTAGTGCCAAAGCCCACACCAATGTCACTAGGTTGTCCTTTTACAACTGCATCCTCCATCTCATAATTTCCCACACTCTTCAATTTCATGGCACCAATTACTCTACTATAAAAAGTGAGGATTTCTAGTTTTTCTACCACATTAAGAAAAGCCACCATGTCAACCTTGCTAAGTTTATAATTGCTGACATTTTAAAGATTATCAACAAAGCTAGGAAACCATTTTTCTATGGCATGGCCATTAGTACGATTATTGATTCTGTGGGCATCAACACTAGGTGTGACCCAACTAAACAACATGCTATGCACATTGCTATTAATGAACCCCATAAATAAGCTAGGTTTTGTGTTCATAAAAATACTCGAGTGAGAAAAGGGACTGTATATAAACTTGAGATAGTTGGGGAGGGATGGGAAGAACAATGAGACTTAAACACAAGGTGAGCTCAATGCATAACCTAATGCAACCCCTAGTTACCAGCCCATGTCTACCACCTTTGATTTGGAGCATGTTGGGATGAGCCTTGCAGCCAATTGGGATTGGTTAATGCTTGATTCCAATCATGCAACAACATCATTTATGTTGAATGATTAAAGGTTTTCCTTCATCAATAAGACATCTATTATAACAAGTTATAAGTTTAATTGGATGAAGTCCATGAGATTAATATGCCTTGCAAGGGAACTGTAATAGGTTGCAATTTTGAAATCCTTATGCATCAAAGCATAATCTCAAAATATTCCTGGTCAATGTATCATTGAGACTGGACATCAATGATACTTAGAGACTAGTACATTCTATGTTCTTTACTTGAGAAGTAAGCAACCGATCTCATAGGTTGAAGTATAGAGATACTTGGAACTAGAATGTAGGTGCTTGCCCAGAAGAGCAAGTCAACTGAACATGATCCGCCATGAGAAATGCATCTAGTATTTTACTCAAGTGTCTATGCAATACTTCTCATGTGTCAGTTGTGTAAATACTCCCTAGACTTGAGACACGAAGTTGTCTTATGTGTGGAGTGCTATGCTTTGATTTCATCCCTACGAGTGCCTAACCAAGAATGCCTAAACAGGATGCTTTTGGGTATAGCATGAAGCATGTGAAGGCAAATGAGTGGTCAAGATAGGAATCATCAACCCAAATGATGCAGGGGACATATCCACGCTGTTCTTGGTTGATATTAGCTTATTGAACTCCTTGGCCAAGGTGACCTAAAGTTTATGAAAGGAATTTCATAAGTCTTTATAAAGCTGATGATCAAACTTTAAGAACAAATATGGAGATAAATAAGAGTAGACACTGCATTATGCTCTTATCATCTCTGGGATATATGATGAGGGAATGAATTATACTGAAAGGCTAATCACTGAAAGGTTGAGTCAAACCATCTTGACTCTTCTAACATTTGGGTGGCCATGATGGATTGCTAGATCCCAATCTTGGTCTATGAACTCTAGGTAGTTAACTTGATTAATGATAAATTTAAAGTAGTTTAAATTTATCTAATTCTAAGTTTAACTTAAGCATTATATGTTGAGTTCATTGCCAACATGTTAGAAGCCTAATGGGTCACACAGCTAAAATGAATATCGAAAATAAAATGGGAGAGGTGATTAGGTTGGACTTAATTAAATTAGAAGTTATGAGCTTCTCAAGCACTTGGTTAAAATTGTTTAATTAAGTTGTGCCTAATTAATTAAATTATTTCATTAAATCAATGGGCCTAATTAATTAAATTGTTTAATTAAGTCATTGGGCATAATTAATTAAATTAAACAATTAAGTTATTGGGCCTAATTGATTAAATTTGTTTAATTAAATTGTTGGGCTTAATTAATTAAATTGTTTAATTAAGTTATTGGGCCTAATTGATTAAATTAAACAATTAAGTTAATGGGCTTCTTAAGGACTTAATTAAATTATTTAATCAAATTATTGGATTAATTGGCAATTACAAAATAGTTTTGTAATTAGGGTTCAAAATTAATCCAAGGTATAAATACCTTGCTATAGCCTCCAAACAAAGAGAGTGGAGAACCACTGAAAAAAAAAAAACAGAAGAGTGAACGGCACATTAGAAATTCTTTTGTTTTGCTGTTCCTTGGGTGAAGAAAAATAGTTTTTCATTCACTTCGTTTTTGTGTGTTCAGCCCCACAATTTTGTGTGGATTATGAGTTTCTGAAACTCATCTTTGCTAGCACATTGTCAAGGCTTAGCACTCCGAATCCTTACAGAAAGATTTTCTTATTCATTGGTGTGGATCACCATTAGAGGCTGCACAAGGATTCCTTGGACAGCTTTGGTTTGCAACAACCAGGCTGAGGTGGTTGAGCTTTTCGAAGGCTGATTTGGTGGTTTAATAAAGGATTCATCAACCTTTGTTATTTAGGTAAAGTGATCTGATCATATACTTTTATTTTTAATTTAATTCTGCACTCAATTTAGCATGAAAGAGATCCTAGGAGGGTGAGGTGCAAATTTAATTTTTAAATTTATTTTCATTGCGTTTTATTTGCATTTGATGCATGATCAACCCTCACCGAACAGTGGTATCAGAGCCTCTTTCATGCCATTTGAGTGCTTGTTCATGTTCAATGGATGCTTGATTAACAAATACTTGTTTTGTATTTGATTTGGTGCGATTTTGCTAAAATCAATTTTTCAAAAAAAATCTGCTTTGCCAATTTCATTTAATTCTGTCCAGCAACCTTTGTACCCTCCTTTAATCTTATCTTAACTTATTTGAATCATATATAGACTTAACTAATGAGTGTTTTACATTGTGCTAAGGGAGCACAAGAAATAGGGACACCATAAGGCATGGTTTTGGAGGCTGCCTTGCAAGGCAGCACACACACGGTTTTAGGTGCAGAATTCTGCTTCTATTTGTGCTTAATTTCCAGCAAATAAAATATGTAATTGTTACACATTTATTGCTCGATATGTGGATATGTGGACAGCGAAATCATGAAATGTTCATGATTGAATAGGCTGATTTTAAGCAAGAAATTGCAGCAAAAAGTGAAGGCAGTCCAGCTCACTGTTATGACATGAATTTCAGTTTTAATTAACAAGAAAGTCTTGGAAATTAATTCTGAAAAATTCCAAGAAAATTATCTTTCTTAAAATGTTCAACAAGGATTATTTCTGGAAAATATCATGGTCAAACATGCAGATTTCGAGCAAGAAAATTGGTGAAAATATAAATCTGCCCAGGTCATTGTTTTGGCATGAATTTCAGTTTTAATTGACAAGAAACTCTTGAAATTAATTCTGAAAAATTCCAGAAAAATTATCTTTATTAAAATGTTCAATGAGGATTATTTCTGAAAATTTTCATGGCCAAAAAAGCTGATTTAGGCTATTAATTATTGAAAGTTTGAAAACAGTTCAGAGAATAATTATAGCTTGGAAATCGGTTTTGAATGGCAAGATAATCTTGCAAAATTAATTCTGAAAATTTCAGAATATTATCCTCATTTGAAAGGCTCAATGAAAGGATAAAATTTTGAATTTGAATTAATTTTTGAGTGGCTGGACACTTAACTAAATTAAAGGAATGTCGTTTATATGTGAAACGGCACTCATGACAAAGGTTGTGCATGGTGCTGCCACACATGGATGCTGCGCCTCCCATTGCCATGGATGCAACTACTTTATGGAAAGAGGCTGTTTCCGGGAGAAATTGGACATTCAATGATCAGGAAGGATTCTTTCCTTAGCTGATCATTGACTCCTAAATGTTAGGGATACATGCCTAAAATCAAGGAGTTTGAATCCTTGGTGGAATCAATCAATTTTAAATTGATTGATATTAAATCTCCAAAAATATTAAGTCTTCCTCATTTGATGAGGACTCCCTAAATTAAGGGATTATGATTTAAATTTATCGACATCTAATTAGATTAGATAATTTTAATTAAAATTGAAAGTCAACTTGAATTGATGACATCCTAATCCGATTAGGATAGATTTTAATTAAGATAAATTTACTAATAAATTAGGACTTCCAATAATTATTAGAACTCTACAATTAGTGAATGGATAATACAAGATTAAAACGTGGATAAGGACCTTCCTAAAATATTTAGGACACATGATTTGGATCATGAAACCTTTTAAAATGGTTATGATAGATACTCAAATTAGGAAGTTTCCTAAATTGGTTTAGGTTTCTAATTAAAGAAGTTTAATTAGAAAGAGCTTACCGATAGAATTAATTCAAATGTGATTTGAGCTAGCTAAAGGCCTTGATATGATCAATTCCTTTACTAAGTAATTTAAAAAAAAATTACTAAATCCTTTCAAACCTAAGCACCAAATGATTTGAACTATGATCCTCAATTGTTGAGTGACATTTTTCAAATGAAATGCAAGATCATCATCATATTGAGCATGTTTCCTTTATATGTTCATAACTAGAGTAGAAAAGTCCATAACCATCTTAGTAGAACAGCATGTGATAGATTTAATGTCACGACCCGGAACTCCCATCGAGCCCGTGACAACCGCCGCGAAGCCTCGATAGACATTCTTCCCCCGAACACCTTTCGAGACCTCGCAAGGCTTTTGTACCAGTTTTTCCATTCCTCTCTCTTTATTCTTTTTTTTTTTGAATAATAAAATAAAATAAAAATATTAATTAAAATTATCTATTTTAATGTAAAACAATATATATATATATATATATTTGAAGCATCAAAAATTAATTATCTGCACATAAAATAAAATAAATTTATACATACTATAATATAGAAAACTAGAGTATGCAATTTAAATTACAATGACACGTGGGCCCCCAAATAACTGAGAAGGTTTAAGTCTATAACCTTGCTTTCTAGGATGCAACTCCGAAATTTACTTCTCGATGCAATTGACAGTCTACTGCCAATTCTGAGCCTGAAAAATGTATAGGAAGAAGGGGTGAGATTATAAAATCTCAGTGAGTAAACAGACATCATCAAAATAATCTAAAGGCGAGTAATAGGAGACAATTAAAATAATTCATCCTAACCCATATAAATAATTAGATTTCATCTAATTACTCAACATGGCTTATGCACTTTTCAAAAACTTGGCCCTTGCCAAAAATCCATTCTCGGGGATACCCCGCGAAGGCATCTTACCGAGACCGCCAAGGCTGTTTATTGTCACACACACAAACACATTTCACCTCTCACAACACAG
>NC_030851.1:26838141-26855060 GCF_000208745.1 Theobroma cacao
TTTTAAAAATTACACTTTTGCCCCCGTAAAAGTGAAAAATTACATTTTTGCCCCAAAAATTGGAAAATTACCAAAATGCATAATTTTCACTCCTTATACTCATATCATGCTCCATGTAATCAAATTTGATCTAAATTCTCTCAAAAAATTCAATTTCATCCTCGGATGGTAAAATTACCATTTTACCCCTATACGCCAAAAATATCAAAAATTCATATATTTTCACTACTAAATCTTCCAATTGTACTTCAATACTCATATCATACTCAAATATGCCAAATGGGACTAAGAAAATCTTTTTTAAAAAAAAAAATTCCCATTTTGTCCTCAAATTGCAAAATGACCATTTTACCCTATAACCGGTCAAATTTCCTGATTGATTCCAAATTGATCCTCGAACTCCGAATCACCATTCCAAGTAGATTTTGGGATTTCAGAACTCTCAAATCCTTTTTAAAATTTTCATTTGAACTAGCTTGAGGTATAAATCAACTTCACAGCACCTCTAGGGGCAATACCGTCTTTTGTCGATTTTTCGGGCTTCCTCAATATACAAACATTCTATCGAGCATGTGAATAACATCATAATTATTTTACAAAGCAGGGTTTGACATTTAATTTTATGCGATATATTAAATGCTATGCATGCTAATCAAATGAGACCTTAATGAAACGAAAAGGATAAAATCCCTTGGTAAATATTGAGTCACATACCATGTATGATTAAGTTGCCTTCCACCATATAGCAAGATAACCTGGCTGCTTTTTTAATCAGAGGCTTGTTGAGCACACTCAAGGCCACACTTTTACACGAGTATGTTTGAGCTATTGGTGGGTCTTATTCAACTAGTTTCATAAAATTCGGATGCTTGGAAACTTGATTATTATGGAAACTAGAGGCAAAGGCTAGGCAAAACATATATGAAATGTTTAGGCAATGTGTTGTCACCGAGCTTATCTAAGAGTTGTATAGACATACAATTGGTAAGCTTAGTTACCTACCTAATCTACCTATCATGGTTTGTTAAGCACACTCAAGGCCATGACTATCTGGATGGGATCCTAGCCCACTAAGAGAATCCTAGTAGAGATCTCTCGAGGTGATATGGAGGGTTATCATCTTGTAGAAAATAGTGGGAGAACTATTTAAAATTTTTAAAACCTTGTTTAAAATAGTTTATGCATGACGTTTACTTATTGCTTTATTTTATCTATTTAAGCATAATTTATATACATGGCTAATAATTTGTCACTGCGGAGCATCTTGGATGCAAATAAACTCACTAGCCCAAACTTCCTCGATTGGTTTCGGAACTTCAAGATCGTCTTGAAACAGGAGAAAAAATCCTGTCCTTGACACTTCTATTCCACTAGTCCCTGCTATTGATGCTAGTGTTGAGGATAAGGAAGCATATCAACGTCATAAGGATGACGATGATCAGGCAGCATGTGTGATGCTAGCTAGTATGTCCCCTGAGCTCC
Source organism: Theobroma cacao (assembly GCF_000208745.1). Classification (NCBI taxonomy): domain Eukaryota; kingdom Viridiplantae; phylum Streptophyta; class Magnoliopsida; order Malvales; family Malvaceae; genus Theobroma; species Theobroma cacao. The sequence continues at coordinate 26,839,624 of NC_030851.1, forward strand.
AAAAGAAACATGAACATATGGATGTCCAATCCATAATTCTTCACCTTAGAGAACTGTTTGATAAGGAGAGGCGCATTAAGAGATATGAGATCTCTAAAGAACTATTCTAATGCAAAATGGCAAAAGGCAGTTCTATTAGACCCCATGTGCTGAAGATGATTGGGCTCATCAAAAGACTTGGACAATTGGGATTAGCAATGGATCATGAGCTAAGTATAGACTTAGTTCTACAATCTCTTCCCGATAGCTTTAGTCAGTTCTTGTTGAACTTCCATATGAATCGATTGAAAGCCACTCTTCTCAAACTTTTGAATATGCTAGACACGGTAGAGAGGTCTATCGGGAAAGATAAGGGATCATTGCTTCTTGTTTCTTCTTCCAAGGCTTATACAAAGCAATAGAAGAAGAAAGCCCAAAACGGGAAGAAGGTAAAATCCTAAAATGAGAAGGCCTTGAAGCCTAAGGGAAGTGTCAAAAAGGACAAAGAAAAGGATATTTGTCATCATTGTGGCAAACTTGGACATTGGAGGAGGAACTGCAAGGAGTACCTAACTACTATGAGCAAGAAAAAGAAGCTTATTGAAGTTTCTGATTCAGGTACCATTTGCTAAATAATTCTACTTTATATATTAAAGGTATAGGATACCTCAAAGTTGGTTCTCATATGTTTGACATATTACAAGGATCAAAGATAAAGATGAGCAGGATCTTGGCTGAGGAGGTGACCACATGGATGGACTACCTAAAGCATTGATGCTACATTGGATGGTTACACTCCTATTTATATCGACATGTTGGATAATTTATTTAGATGTTTTTGAAACATTAATTATGTAATTGCCATGGGAATGGCTGGTGAAACATTTGTCTTTAGCATTTGGATGTGGAAGCTTATATGTTTCAAGTTTGAATAATTATTTGGAATAATTATGTCATATTTAATTATCCTAGCTTCATGTTTATTCTTGCAATGATATTTGATCAATTATGAAATATGTTTAATTGATCAAAAGATTGAATATTGATTCATATAAAATGGAACTTTCTTAAGAGCAAAACATACAGATTAATGTTCAAGAAAGAAAGCAACTTCATATTGCAATATGATTTGGTCCATATCTCTCCAACATAAAAGCTCATTATGAAATTCCAAACCAATATGATTACAAGCATACATTGAGATGTATATACATCATGGCATGTTTAAAAGAGTTTGAATATTACTCTCACAAAGGATCTTGGATTTAGTGGGAGCCCAATGACAATAAAAGGTTTAAAGGGGCCAAATGGCATAACATAGAGTGACACATGCATATGATGCATACAACATAGTCTAGTTGGAATGGTACCAAGAAGCAAAAGGGACTATGCGTGTATATAAATAAAGTCAATACATCCTATTCTAAAGGGCTCAAATAGGAAGATATTTAGCTCGCTAGTTCATGAAACTAATAAAGGGTTCTGAACATTGTTAATGTAACAATGGAGCCATAATAGTAGAACCTAGGTCTCATTGGATCTAGATATAGTAATATGACATGATGTGATGTGTGGACATCATGAAGATAGATAAAAGCAATTAACCACATTGAAGGGCACAAGCGAGTCTACATGGAGACACGATTGCTAGATGGATTTGAATCCACATACGATGAGGTAGCAATTGGCTTTGTGCTAGTGGGAGATGTTGGGATGAGCCCTGCAGCCAATTGGGATTGGTTAAGGCTTGATTCCAAACATGCAACAACATCATTCATGTTGAATGATTAAAGGTTTTCCTTCATCAATAAGACATCTATTATAACGAGTTATAAGTTTAATTGGATGAAGTCCATGAGATTAATATGCCTTGCAAGGGAGTTGTAATAGGTTGCAGTTATGAGATCCTTATGCATCAAAGCATAATCTTAAAATGTTCCTGGTCAACGTATCATTGAGACTGAACATCAACGATACTTAGAGACTAGTACATTCTATGTTCTTTACTTGAGAAGTAAGCAACAGATCTCATAAGTTGAAGTATAGAGATACTTGGAACTAGAATGTAGGTGCTTGCCTAGGAGAGCAAGTTCACTGAACATGACCCGCCATGAGAAGTGCATTTGGTATTTCACTCAAGTGTCTATGCAATACTTCTCATGTGTCAGTTGTGTAAATGCTCCCTAGAGTTGAGACACCAGGTTGTCTTATGTGTGAAGTGCTATGCTTTGATTTCATCCCTACGGGTGCCTAACCAAGGATGCCTAAACAGGATGCTTTTGGATATAGCATGAAGCATGTAAAGGCAAATGAGTGGTCAAGATAGGAATCATAACCCGAACTGATGCAGAGGACATATCCACGTTGTTCTTGGTTGATATTAGCTTATTGAAGTCCTTGGCCAAGGCAACTTAAAGTTTATGAAAGGAGTTTCATAAGTCTTTATAAAGCTGATGATCAAACTTTAAGAACGACTATGGAGATCAATAAGAATGGATACTGCACCATGCTCTTATCATTTCCGGGATATATGATGAAGGAATGAATTACACTGAAAGGCTGATCACTGAAAGGTTGAGTCAAACCATCTTGACTCTTCTAACATTTGGGTGGCAATGATGGATTGGTAGATCCCAATCTTGGTCTATGAACTCTACGTAGTTAACTTGATTAATGATAAATTTAAAGTAGTTTAAATTTATCTAATTCTAAGTTTAACTTAAGAATTATATGTTGAGTTCATTGCCAACATGTTAAAAGCCTAATGGGTCACACACCTAAAATGAATATCGAAAATAAAATGGGAGAGGTGATTATGTTGGACTTAATCAAATTAGAAGTTATGAGCTACTCAAGCACTTGGTTAAAATTGTTTAATTAAGTTGTGCCTAATTAATTAAATTGTTTAATTAAATCATTGGGCCTAATTAATTAAATTGTTTAATTAAGTCATTGGACCTAATTAATTAAATTAAAAAATTAAGTTATTGGGCCTAATTGATTAAATTTGTTTAATTAAGTCATTGTGCCTAATTGATTAAAATTATTTAATTAAATTGTTGGGCTTAATTAATTAAATTATTTAATTAAGTTATTTGGCCTAATTGATTAAATTAAACAATTAAGTTAATTGGACTTCTTCAGGACTTAATTAAATTATTTAATCAAATTATTGGATTAATTGGTAATTACAAAATAGTTTTGTAATCAGGGTTTAAAATTAATCCAAGGTATAAATACCTTGTTATAGCCTCCAAACAAAGAGAGTGGAAAGCGGTTGAAAAAGAAAAAAAAGGAGAGTGTACGATACATTAGAAATTCTTTTGTCTTGCCGTTCCTTAGGTGAAGAAAAATCGTTTCATTCACTTCGTTTTTTTGTGTTCAACCCCACAATTTTGTGTGGATTATGAGTTTATGAAACTCATCTTTGCTAGCACATTGTTAAGGCTTAGCACTCACAATCCTTACAGAAGGATTTTCTTATTCATTGGTGTGGATCACCATTAGAGGCTGCACAAGGATTCCTTAGACAGCTTTGGTTTGCAACAACCGAGCTGAGGTGGTTGAACTTTTCGAAGGCTGATTTGGTGGTTTAACAAAGGATTCATCAACCTTTGTTATTTAGGTAAAGTGATCTGATCATATACTTTTATTTTAAATTTAATTTTGCACTTAATTTAGCATGAAAGAGATTCTAGGAGGGTGAGATGCAAATTTAATTTTTAAATTTATTTTCACTGTGTTTTATTTGCATTTGATGCATGATCAGCCCTCACCCAACAGAGCAAGTGTTCACTAGGTTGTTATCATATACGAAATCCATGGACTCTTGAATTATGAGCAAGTTGGAGACTTTGGAGGCTCAATTTCAAGAATTACTACACTACCAACAACTCATCGAGGAAGAACTTTGATCACATTTTCCACCTCTGACTTGATTTTGTCACAAGAGACATGGCTCCACATCCCCCATCTCTAACTTATGGATTGGATGGCTTCTCATTAGCATGCGTTTATTTTACTTTGCTTATCATTATATTGGTTATTGTTTTTATTGGACTTGTAACTCTCTTTTGATACCATTTTCATTGGGTACTTAAACTGTTATTGTTGTATGCCTTTTTGGTACTTTCTTGTTGGCAATCAATGTTCATTATATGTTTATGATTTACTATTGGTATTTTATTGCTATTAACACTAATTTCTTAAGCATGATACAATTTTTAAAGTAATTCATCTTATTTAAAATGAAACTTCAACTTACCAATCTTTTTCGAAGACTGCTTAACCATAGCAAATATTTGTTTGGCTAGTTTTCAAATCTGATTCACGTATTGGCACCCCATTATTTTTAGTATAACAAAAAAGGGGAGAGGTTAAACTCAAACTTTGCACTTTTCAAATGAGTTATTTTTCAAAATCAAAAGTCAATCTTTTTAAGACCTTTAATTGAAAAGGATCTTAAATTAAAGGGAAGCTAAATTGAAGGAGAAATTTTTTAAATTATACAATCATTAAATCCTTCAAAATCAAAGGGGATCTATTTTAGAAAAAGTTGAGCAAATTTGCTCAATATCTTGTCATAACAAAAAGAGAGAGATTGTTAGCTTTATAGCTTTCAAATTCATCCCATGTTTTGAAATAATAAGAAAAATTATCAAAATTTCCTCTAAGTATTTTTGAATCAAGTTTAGACATCCCCTAATGTTTTTAAAAGAGTTTGAAAAGTTAAACAAATGAAAAAAACTTGCAAAAGGGGTTTCTGGTCCAAATTTATCGATACATGTTCATCATGTGACGATATATTTGTGTATGCATTGATAGATATCAAAATCTATCAATACATGTTATTTCAAATTTCACAAAGTCAAACTCAATATATTCATACATTATCAAAGTCTATTGATAAAAATTTTATAGAATGCTCAAACCCCCAAAAATATCAATACATTTAAAAATGTATCGATAGATTTTCAACAGAATGTCCAAACCCTCACAGCTAAGCTTGAAACACCAATGCATCTAAAATGTATCAACAAATTGCCACAAGTTGTAAAAAATAAAAGTAGCAATGTATCGATACATTCACACATGTATCGATACATCATGACCATTGGAACTTGGATTGAAAAGTGAAATGGCTATTTCTGCATTAAATGAACTCACAATTACCTCAAGAAGCTTTAGCAAGTACAAATACCAGCTCTCGTCATGTTTATGAAGGTTAGAAGACTTTGCAAAAAAAATTCAAGAGAAGATCTCAACTTTAAGCATTAAATGTTTTTATTTCCTTCTTCATTTACAAAAATCTTCAAGTGTACCAGTCATTGTGCTTTCAATTCTTAATTTTCTCTTCACTAAACAATTGTACTTATATTGCTATGCAACCTTCAAAAGGCATTCTAGCTTTCTACTTCTCATTTATTGTAAACTCCTTGAGTTGTTATACCTTAACCAATTGAAAATGTAGTATTGAGAGGTTATACCTTAACCTAAGTAAAAAGTAGAGTGGTTGTGCTTGATCCATAAAAGGCATTATATTGAAAGTTTGTGCTTGATCCTTGAAAGGCATTATAAAGGTTATACTTAATCCTTGAATATTATTTTTTATAATGAATTTCAAACTCCTCAATGAAGTTGAGGGAAAGGACATACGTTAGGAAGTTGAACCTCTATAAAAGTTCTTGGGTTCTTGTCACTCTATTTTTCTTAAGCAATTTGTCTTTTAAACTCTATTTTCATTACAATAAATTTATTGCCTTGACCAATTTAAAAAAAAAGTGTTTACTTAAGAAAATTCCATTTTCTCAAATTTGACAAGAATTTTTAAAATATTCCAATTCACCCTCATCTTTGAACTCTACATATTGAGCTTATTGAACTAACAATATGGAAACAACATCACATACATGGCATCATGACATATATCACAAGCTCATCCATACCTCATATAATATGTGGAAACAACATGACATACATGTCATCTTGGCATTTATCTCTTCCTTGTTATTATCTCATATAGTATGTGGAAACAATATGACATACATGTCGTCTTAACATTTATCTTATGCTTGTTCTTATCTCATATAATATGTGGAAACAAGATCGCATTCATGGCATAATAGCATTTATCATGTGTTCATTCTTATTTCATATAGCATGTGGAACATCACCACATACATTGAAACATAACATACTTCATACAATTCATGCAAACATCAATGAAGTGGTGGTTTGGTTCAAAACAATTGAAAGGACTTATTAACTTTAAAATGATTATATTTGATAATGACAAAATAATCATAATTTACTTGAATATTTTTTAAGCAATCCTTGACAAGTTCTTGAAATGATTTAACTCTTATACATTTGTTCTTACATAATTACAAGCTTGATTGTTTTAATTGTATGAATTCTAGAAGTAACAAACTTGTATGATTTAGTTGTATGAGTGATCGTAATCTATCTAGCATTCATCTTTGAGATATTAAAATTACAAGATAGGTTCACAAGTGGTGGAGTCTATCTTAAGGCATTCAAAGATGTTTGATCTTCACAACACCAAAGTTGTTCAAGTCATGAAGTTCATTCTCAACTCAACATTTGATCACAAGAAAGATATAGCTAAAGCTAAATGCCAAAATGAGAAGAAACCAGGTAGAAAATCCAAGTACATCTTATGGCAAAACAGTTGAGAACAGGCGAGAAAACTTCAAAAGACACAACCATAGTTGATCCTATAGAGGATGTAGTCAATCCTAAGACAGTAAGGACGTGAAATCTGACTTTTGGAAAGCCATCATCAATCCTTAAGCAAAGGTAATCGACTACCCATGCCCAGAACTCAAAAATTCATGCTCTTGAAAAAAGGATCGAGTAGAGGATGATCATACTCGACTATAGAAGCCCAAATTTAAAGCTTTGAAACCATAGTTGATCCTAGGATCCTTGTAGCCAATCCTAAATCTTTAGCAAAGCCAGATTTGTTTCAAATTTGATTCTAATGGCTAGATTCTTATCCAATGGCTCCAAGACTTCGTCAACTATAAAAGACCCTTGGGAAGCATTTCAAAGTAAAGAAGAAGAAAGAAAAAGGCCAAACTCTTAAAGATCAAAGTCTTAAAAAAAAAAAGAAAAGCCAAGCAAAACCTGTCACAACCCGATTTTTGAGCCATGACTAGCGCATGGACTCAATGGACGTTGTCCACTAAGCCCAAGCAAGCCTATTTACGTAATCCTACTCATCATCCCATCAATTATTCTGAAAGTTACATCTCATAATTCTACCCTTCAAGTACTTTACTAATAAACTATAGCAATCAAAATTGTATTTATATTAACCTAAAATAATATTAACCATTGCCACTCATGATGGCTTACCAATCAAAATATACATATATGGTCTAAGGCATGAATCTTAGTACATTACATCATATGTACATATTTACGAACCAAATGACTCTAGGCTTCCAACAGAGTGACCAAGGTGAAAGAACGGCTACTGAATGCCAACATACCTACCAAGGAGACGAAACTACGTGGACACCTCAACTTAGGTTCCAACTGCCTCCTAATTTGAAAACATGAAGTTGAAAATAGTGAGTAAAAACTCAGTGAGTGAACATAAGAAGGGAACAAGCAACAATAAGGAAGTTGATAATCATGATGCACTTATTTGAAAGCAATGCAACTTAGTTCAAGTTCTTATTAAAAATCCCTCCATTAAAACCCTGGTTATTAAATCATTTGATGATGAAAGAACCATATTCAGCATGAAATTGGAAGAGAGGAAATTTCTAGCAATCATCCAAGTAAGGCAGTATAAATAGAATGTTTCTCGCTGCAATAAAATCAATTTACAAGTAAATGGGAAATTTTCAAGATTCGTTATTGCATATAATCACATGTTATAATAATGATCTTTCTATTGTGTATACATATAGTTAAGCATATATCAATTAGTATACCACCACATCTCATCCAGCTCATGTGCATCCCCCCACATCGTTCACATAGCCGGACACCCCATTTCACCAAGCTCATGTGCATCCCCCCACATCGTGCACATAACTGGACATCCCATCTCACCTAACTTATGTGCATCCCTCCACATCGTACACATAGTCGAACATCCCATCTCACCCAGCTCATGTGCATCCCCCCACATCGTGCACATAATTGGAATCATCATGTGTATCCCCCCACATCGTGCGCACAGGCACTATCCCCATTCATCTCCCTCACCACCGTCATCACTGGTAAGTGCACACTCACCCCACACATGCACGGTTGCATTTTCATAATGGCTTGTTCCAATGCGAGTTTTGAATAAAAACCAATAAAACATTTTAAGGGGATTCAATCAAACATGTATGTGTATATCCCAAAACATTTTATGCAAGTTCACTCACCGATATTTGTTGAACCTTTAATCGACTCTAACTTCCCTAATGGTTCAAATGGGGTTGAGAGCCTCATTGAAACCTATCATGCACAAAACATCACAGCCAATCCAATTTACATTAATATCACTCTAAAAGCTATTTTCCCAAATCAAGCTTCACTAGCCCTTTCTATCTATCTTCCATTACCATTTGATTGGCTATTCAGTTCTCTATTTTAGTAACACTAGAAATAGATAAACAACTTCAGCAATACACAATTCTTAATTCTAATTATTAGCCTTTATCAACAACTTAAAACTAGTCCTAATCTATCACTAACCTTGGTGGATTGTAATGAAATTTCTTCTCAAGAGTCCTCAAGCTATCATGAAACCTCTTTTTCTCTCTCTACAATGTTCAACCAGTGAGAGAAAGTATTAAAGAAAGACTTTTAAGGGTTTGTTTAAGGTGAGGGAGTAAAAGAGTATGAAAAACCCTACAATAGGGTGTGTAGAGCACAAAAATTGAGGTTAGTTTGGGAGAGTGATGGAACCTTGAGAGAAGCTTTCATGGAAGAGGAGAGAAACGTGAGATGGGAGGAAGAAGAAGAAGAAAAAGTTACTGGAGAAATGAAGAAGCTACTAGAAGAATGAGATTTTTATAGTTAAAGCTTATCTAATTCTTCATGCAATTACAATAATGCCTTTAATAAGGCCACTTGTCTTCCTCCTTTTCTTGTGCAATCTTTTTACTCTTTTAACACTGGAAAAAGGTCCAAAATCCTTTGAAAAAAGTCCTTTAAGTAGCCCCTAAAAGTCCTAGCTTCAAAAATCCCCTAAACTTGTTATTTGTGGAAATTACAGTGAGGGTCGCGACTTTCAATTTCCAGCACCGCAGTGCTCAAATGTTCTGTCCAAATTTATTCTTCTGGCACAGTACTTTCACTTTGATAAGGATTTTGACCACCTTGCCATCAAAACTGAGCAAAGTGGTAAACATCAAAGTTGTATCGTTGTCTCTTAGCTTTCTAATGGTCTAAAAATCATGTCATTTGGACTCTTGTAGTGGTAGATATGCTTGAAAAACTGAAACATATGCAAATAGAGCAATAGCCCACTATGCACCTTTCTTCACCAATTGAAATTATTTTTTAATCTTACTCTTATAGCAACATAAAATAATTATACGTAATGTAAAACTAGCATCATTAGCTCAAATTAAACCTTTAAACATAAGTTCCACCTCGAGTTATATTTTTATAAAGGTCGAGGTTTCACATTCTCCCCCATTAAAAGAAATTCGATCACCGAATTTAAATCGAACTATAAGGTAGCGTACCTCTACATATTAAAGAGGTGTGGGTGCTCATTCTCATCTCCTCCTCGGCTTCCCACATTACCTCTTCAATGGTGTGGTTTTGCCATAACACTTTAACTGAGGCTACATCCTTCGAACGGAGCTTCTTGACTTGCCTATCAAGGATAGCCATGGGTTACTCTTCATAGGTTAGATCATCTCTCAACTGAATAGTTTCATATCGTATTATATGAAATGGATCCGAATTATACTTCCTCATCATCGACACATGAAATATGGGGTGTCTATTCAAAAGGTCAGGCGGTAATGCCAAGCGATATGCCACTGCTCTAACCCTTTCTAAAATCTCGAAGGGTCCTATATACTGATGGCTCAATTTTCCCTTCTTGCCAAACCTCATTACCCTTTTTATTGGTGAGACCTTCAAAAATACATCATTCCCCACTTGAAACTCCAAGTTCCTCCGTCTGTTATCAACATATGACTTTTGCCTACTTTGTGCTGACAACATCCTTTGACGAATCATGTGTATTTTTTCGATGGCGTCTTTCACCAACTCAGGCCCCAAGAGTTTCCTTTCTCCCACCTCTAGCCATCCAATGGGTGACCTGCACCTCCGTCCATATAATGCTTCAAATGGTGCCATTTGGATGCTAGCTTGGAAACTATTGTTGTAGGTAAACTCCATTAAGGGTAGATATCGATCCCACCTGACCCCAAGGTCTATGACACAGGCCCTCAACATATCTTCTAATATCTGTATCATCCGTTCAGACTGTCCATCAGTCTAAGGGTGAAAAATCGTGCTGAAATCCAACTTAGTGCCCAACGTTTCCTGTAACTTTTCCCAGAACCTACTGGTGAATTGTGCCCCCCTGTCAGATACTATAGAAACAGGAATGCCAGGCATCCATATTACCTTGTCTTCATAAAGCTAGGCGTACTGGGTAGCCCCGTATGTAGTTTTAACTGAAAAGAAATAAGCTGATTTCGTTAACCGGTCTACTATGACCCAGATCGAGCCATAACCCCCACTAGTTCGAGGTAAGCCCGTTACAAAATCCATTGCAATATGTTCCCACTTCCACACGGGCACTGGTAACGGTCGTAGTAGTCTTGTGGGCCTTTGGTGTTCTGCCTTAACCTGTTGACAGACTAGGCACTTGAAGACAAACTCAACTACATCTTTCTTTAGTCTTTCCCACTAGTATACCTCTTTCAAATCTTGGTACATTTTGGTAGCTCCCGAATGTACCACGGAGGCTGCCATATACGCCTCCTCCAATATTTCTCTCCTCAATCCATCACTATCCAGCACATAAAGTCTAGTTCCATACCGCAATATTCCATCCATGCCTTTAGTAAACATTTTCCTTTCCTTCCTTGAGGGTCCTCTGAAGCCTTAGTTACAAAGTCATCTTTACTTTGTGCTTCCTTAATTCAATCTATCAAGATAGGTCTCACTCGAAAGTGGGCTAACAATGTATTTGTCTTTGAAACTTCAAAATGCACACCCATATCCCCCAAGCTATGTATCTCCCTAATCAAGGATCTTCTATCTGTAGACATATGTGCCAAGCTCCCTATTGATTTTTGACTCAAGGCATCCGTCACTATATTTACCTTACCGGCATGGTAAATAATAGTACCATTATAATCCTTTAGCAACTCCATCCACCTACGTTGTCGCAAGTTAAGATCCCTCTGCTAAAATATATACTTTAGGATTTTGTGGTCCATATATATCTCGTAAGTCTCACCATACAAGTAATGTCTTCAAATCTTTAAGGCAAACATGATTACTGCCATCTCCAAATTGTGTACGGGGTAATTTTGCTCATGCCTTTTCAGTTGTCTTGATGCATATGCAATCACCTTCCCATGCTGCATTAATACACACCCTAAACCAACCCGTGATGCATCACAAAATACGGTATAACCCCTTGTGCCTTGCGGTAAGCTTAATACTGGAGCTGTGGTGAGACATGCCTTTAGCTTCTCAAAACTATCCTCACAAGCATCTGACCACATAAATTTTGTATCCTTATGTGTTAGCTTAGTCAGAGGTGTTGGTCCCAATAATATGTGTTAGAGGGGGGGGTGAATAGCATACTTTGGCTCTTTCAAAGATTTTCTCTAAGTNGTATCTTTACATGTCAGCTTAGTCAAAGGGGTGACTATTTTGGAGAAGTCCTTCACAAAATGACGATAATAGCCCACTAAACCCAAAAAGCTTCTAATCTTCGTAATTGATGTTAGCCTTGGCCACTTTTCCACTTCCTCAATTTTCTTTGGGTTGACTTGTACCCCATCCTTGGAAACCACATGTCCTAAGAATGCAACACTTTGAAGCCAAAACTCACACTTGGAGAACTTTGCATACAATCGATGTTCTCTCAAAGTTTGGAGCACTATCTTAAGATGTTGTTCGTGCTCCTCTCGGCTCTTCGAGTAGATCAAGATGTCATCAATAAACACCACCACGAACTTGTCCAAATAGGGCTTGAACACTTGGTTCATCAAATCCATAAAGGATGCAAGGGCATTAGTAAGCCCAAATGACATCACCAAGAACTCATAGTGCCTATATCTTATTCGAAATGCAGTCTTAAGTATGTCTTCATTTCGGATCCTTAACTGATGGTACCCAGATCGCAGATCTATCTTAAAGAAACATTGTGCCCCTTATAGCTGATCAAATAAATCATCTATTCTTTGGAGGGGGTACTTATTCTTCATCATTACCTTATTAAGTTGTCGATAGTCAATACATAATCTAAATGATCCATCTTTCTTCTTTACAAATAGCACTGATGCTCCCCATGGTGAGACTGTAGGACGGATGAAGCCTTTAGCTAACAAATCCTCCAACTGATCCTTAAGTTCCTTAAGCTCCGCCAATGCCATTCTATATAGGGGTATGGACATAGGTCTAGTATCGAAAATCAAATCTAGGCAAAATTCAATCTCTTGCTTGGGAGCCAAACCTGGTAGTTCCTCGGGAAATATAATCAAGAACTCATTCACCACCGACACTTGGCTTATATATCCAACCTTCGCTTGAGTATCTCTCACAACAACCAAGTAACCTGAACAACCCTGTCTTAATAACCTTCTAGTAGCCATGATCGATATCAAATTGGTTGGAGCATTACTCCTATCCCCCTGAATACTAAATGATGGTTCAACGGGAAAATCAAATCTAACCAATTTATGATAACAATCCACATTGGCATGGCAGGGTGATAGCCAATCCATTCCCAAGATCACATCAAAGTCTAAGGTGTCTAACACCACTAGATTCACCAAAGTGTCTTTGTCTTTGACTTGAAGTACACAAGACTCATATTCTCACTCAGCCACAAATACCTCATTTAAAGGAGTAGACACCACCAATTGTTCTTCTCTCCTAACATGATCTTTACCCAAACGAAGTACAAAACATGGAGAAATAAAAGAATGGGTAGCACTAGGATCAAACAATACTCGAGCATCCATATTACAAACGGAAAGAGTACTTGAGACCACTGCATTGGATGTCTGGGCCTCCTAAGGTGTTAAAGCATATACCCTCTATCTTGGCCCTTTTCACACTATCCCTTGTAGCCCTACTCTCATTGGTCCTCATCTCAATCCGCTGAGTGCAATCCACTACTACAGAATAGGTATTGAAATCTCGGGATGCCACAACCCAATGGCTCCACTAGCCCATCCATAAACTTTTGTATCTTCATCTCCTCAGTAGAGACTAGATAGGGTGCATACCGAGACAACTGTGTGAATTTTATGTCGTATTTTGACACCGTCATACCCGAGGTCTGTACTAAAGCCTCAAACTCCCTAGCTTTGGCATTACGTACACTGAGTGGTAAGAATCGATCTAAGAAGGCTATACTGAACTCCTTCTAGGTCAATGGTGTTGCATCCGTTGACCTACCTTTACGCAATGAACCATACCACTCTTGCTCCACATCCTCTAATTGGAAGGCAGCTAGCTCGACTGATCGGACACTGGAACATCCCAAGGTGTTACAAATTTTCTCCATCTTATCCAAGAAAATTTGGGGTTTCTCCGATGCATCAACCCTAAAAATGACAGACGCTTAAGTTTGAGGAAATCGGGAAGAGAAATCTCTAAATGACCCCTCTCGACCTCAAGATGTTGGAGATCTGCTTGCCTTTGGGAACTAGGGAATTCTTTTACTGTAGGTTTCCCCTCCACTATCCTCTGTATATCGTCCACACAGGCTGCCATCATCTTTACAACCCGGTTAACTCCCTACAGGCCTGCAGTCAAGTCCTCGATGGTAATGCCCCTAATTGGTTGTCTATCCACATCACTTGAAGACTATCCCTCCTTTCGCCTACCCACAGACATATCCACCCTCACCGACCTAGTGGCCCCGCCGCGTCTACCTTGCCTCCTAAGGGTGGATGCCCATGGCTTATCTATCATCTCATTAGGAGCATCTTGCTCCCCCATCCGACTTGAGGTGACTCGTGTCTTAGGTGGCATTCTTACCAAGACAACAGTAAATACTTGTTATTAAACACATTTCATAATCATACTTGAGAAAAAAAGGTGGTTTCTAAGATAAGGAATCTATGCGGTCCCTTGATTGTAAAATGTGCCGCGGTTCACACTTCACAACTGAAGTTTCCACATAAAGACCCGACACCCCGCTAGACCAACAAAAGGAAGTCTTAGGACGTAGACAACCTAGGGCTCTGATACCAACTTTGTCACGACCCCATTTTTAACCCGTGACTGGCGCATGGACTCAATGGACGTTGTCCACTAAGCCCAAGCAAGCGTATTTACGTAATCCTGCTCATTATCCCATCAATTATTCTGAAAGTTATATCTCACAATTCTACCCTTCAAGTACTTTACTAATAAACTATAGCAACCAAAACTATATTTATATTAACCCAAAATAATATTAACCATTGCCACTCATGATGGCTTACCAATCAAAATATACATATACGGTATAAGGCATGCATCTTAGTACTTTACATCACATGTACATATTTACAAACAAAATGACTCGGGCTTCCAGCGGAGTGTCCAAGGTGAAGGAACGGCTACTGAATGCCAACATACCTACCAATGAGACAAAACTACGTGGACACTTTAACCTAAGTTCCAACTATCTCCTGATCTAAAAACATGAAGTTGAAAACAGTGAGTAAAAACTTAGTGAGTGAACATAAGAAGGGAACAAGCAACGATAAGGAAAGTTGACAATCATGATGCACTTATTTGAAAACAATGCAACTTAGTTCAAGTTCTTATTAAAAATCCCTCCATTAAACCTTTGGTTATTAAATCATTTAATGATGAAGGAACCATATTCAGCATGAAATTGGAAAGAGAGGAAATTTCCAGCAATCATCCT
The DNA here is from genome assembly GCF_000208745.1 of Theobroma cacao. Lineage (NCBI taxonomy): Eukaryota > Viridiplantae > Streptophyta > Magnoliopsida > Malvales > Malvaceae > Theobroma > Theobroma cacao. The sequence continues at coordinate 26,854,706 of NC_030851.1, forward strand.
AGCAAGGCAGTATAAATAAAATGTTTCTCGCTGTAATAAAATCAATTTACAAGTAAATGGGAAATTTTTTAGATTCATTATGCTATATAATCACATGTTATAATAATGATTTTTCTATTGCGTATACATATACTTAAGCATATATCAATTAGTATACCACCACATCTCATCCAGCTTGTGTGCATCCCCCCACATCGTGCACATAGCTGGACACCCCATCTCACCCAGCTCATGTGCATCCCCCCACATCGTGCACAAAGTCGGACATTCCATCTCACCTAACTCATGTGCATTCCCCCACATTGTGCACATAGCCGGACATCCCATCTCACCCAGCTCAAGTGCATCCCCCCCC
>NC_030851.1:26855087-26861848 GCF_000208745.1 Theobroma cacao
CCCCCCCCCCCCCATCGTGCACATAGCCGGAATCATCGTGTGCATCCCCCCACATCGTGCACAGTTAATACCATCGTGTATATCCCCTCACATCATGCACACAGGTAGTATCACCATCCATCTCCCTCACCACCATCATCATCGGCAAGTGCACACTCACCCGCACAGGCACGGTTGCATTTGTCACACAATGGTATATATATATCTACATTATGCAGAAATGTATGGATTCATCACACTATCAATTTGATAATATAAAAACATTTCATCAGGGCTTGTTCCCATGCGAGTTTTGAATAAAAACTAATAAAACATTTCAGGGGGATTCAATCAAACATGAATGTGTATATCCCAAGACATTTTATGCAAGTTCACTCATCGGTATTTGTTGAACCTTTAATTGACTCTAACTTCATTAATGGTTCAAATGGGGCTGAGGGCCTCATTGGAACCTATCACGCACAAAACGTCACAACCAATTCAATTTACATTAATATCACTCAAAAAGCTATTTTCCCAAATTAAGCTTCACTAGCCCTTCCTATCTATCTTCTATTACGATTTGATTGGCTATTCAGCTTTCTACTTTAGTAACACTAGAAATAGATAAACAACTTCAGCAATACACAATTCTTAATTCTAATTATTAGCCTTTATCAACAACTTAAAACCAGTCCTAATCCATCACTCACCTTGGTGGGTTGTAATGAAACTTCTTCCCAAGAGTCCTCAAGCTATCATGAAACCTCTCTTTCTCTCTCTACAAAGTTCAGCTGGTGAGAGAAAGTATTGAAAAAAGACTTTCAAGGGTTTGTTTAAGATTAGGGAGTAAAAGAGTATGAAAACCCCTACAATAGGGTGTGTAGAGCACAAAAATTAAGGTTAGTTTGGGAGAGTGATGGAAGCTTAAGTGAAGCTTTCATGGAAGAGAAGAAAAACATGAGATGGGAGGAAGGAGAAGAAAAAGTTGCTAAAGAAATGAAGAAGCTGCCAGAAGAATGAGATTTTTATAGTTAAAGCTTATCTAATTCTTCATGCAATTACAATAATGCCCTTAACAAGACCACTTGTCTTCCTCTTTTTCTTGTGCAATCTTTTTACTCTTTTGACACTGGGAAAAGGTCCAAAATCCTTTAAAAGAGGTCCCTTAAGTAGCCCTCAAAAGTCCTAGCTTCAAAAATTGCCTAATCTTGTTATTTGTGGAAATTACGGTGAAGGCCGTGGCTCTCAATTTCCAGCACCGCGGCGCTCAAATGTTCTGTCCAAATCTGTTCTCATGGCTCATTACTTTTACTTCGACAAGGATTTTGACCACCTTCCCTTCAAACTAGGCAAAGTGGTAAACATCAAAGTTGTAGCCCTACCTCTCAGCTTTCTAATGGTCTAAATATCATGTCATTTAGACCTTTTGAGTCGTAGATATCCTTGAAAAACCAAAACATATGCAAATAGAGCGATAGCCCATTATGCACCTTTCTTCACTAATTGAAATTATTTTTTAATCCTACTCCTATAATGACATAAAATAATTATAAGTAACGTAAAACTAGCATCATTAGCTTAAATTAAATCTTTAAACATAAGTTCCACCTCGGGTTACGTGTCTATGAAGGTTGAGGTTTCACAAAACTAAACCTTCTTAAGTTGAAATCTTTTTTGTGCTTTCACTCCAATCTTTATATCCTTTGTTAGGCATTCTTCCTCTATTGTACCCACTTAGTAAAATCTACCTTTTAGAGGCACTCTTGTTATTCCTTGTAAAGATTTTAACTTAACCTTGAAAAGTTAGTGAGGGTTGTGGTTAAGCCTGATAAAAACCATTGTGAGGGTTATCGCTTGATCTTGTGAAAACGGTACTACAGGGGTTCACTTGATCTCGTTAAAAAGTAAATGCAAAGGTTATCACTTGATCTCATTAAAAATTCAGTGTAAAGTGTAAGGGTTATCACTTGATCCCATTAAAAAGCTAGTGTAAGGGTTATCGCTTGATTTCTTCAAAAAGCCATTGTGAGGGTTTTGCTTGATCCCATTAAAAAGCAGATTGCTTTAGTGGATTTGAAACTCCTTAGCTTGCTAAGGGAGAAGACATAAGAATTTGAGAAAACTGAACCTCAATAAAATTATTGTGTCTTCATTTTCTTTTTTACTTTGATTTGTCGCAATTTATTTCAAGAAAGCCATTTAACAAATTGCTTGTATTTTTCACATCTTGGTCTACTTCTTTATCAAATCTTTCTCTACCATCATTACTTATGTATTTCTTGAAATATTCTTCTTAAGTTACTTTTATTTAATTTACACTTGAAAAATGTTTTAAGTATTTCAAAGTTATTATTTGCCTATGTTTGTTTGAGTAGACTTGATTAAAATTTGTATATTCATCAAGGTTTTCCTTGGAACTCTTCGTACAAGCTTTCAAAACGAGTTTCTCATTTAGGATCAAGTATCCAGTCATCATAATCGACTATATATTTTTCTAAAAGTTTTTGAAAAGGTTTTACCCAGGAGAATTACAACCATAGTCAACTAGAGCTTCTCGATAGTCGACTATAACAGTTCATTCTTCATTCTCCAAAATTTTAAATTATAATTCACCCCCCTTTTGGACATTCTTGTTACTTGATTCATTGAGGTAACATTTCTAACAGGACTTATCCCCCTTTGTTGAAATCGAATACATAGTAAGATATTTACATATACATAATAGTTTTGAAAATTCCTTCAAAACACTGCTTCAACCATAAACACAATTTTTATTTATAAAAATATAATGAAAGTCAAATCAACCAAGTAAACCATCAGACTATACCTTTAGCTTTACGTACTAAAATAAATTGAAAGTGGTGCATCCATTCACCTTGACAAAAATGTGCTTCTAAACCTTACGTCGTCAAACCTTGCTCATTCTAAAATACTTGAGCTCAACAAATACTATCACAATAATTTCTATTAGAAGTTTCTTAATTTTTCTAAGAAATCCATTTATTCGAAACTAGTTGAGTAAACACATATTCTTTGTTTTAAGCCAATAATCCACAAAACTTCAAACCCAAATCATTTGTATTGAAACCTTAAACATCCTTACCTCAAATACTTCCTTAGAGAGTAAAACCTCCAAAAAATCTTCAGCTTAAAAGAAGGGAAACTGCTGAAATTCATAGAAAATGGAAGTTAGGCTGTAGCCATGGTTATTAACTATAAAAATGGCTAAATTCTACCTAAAAATTGAGTTAGAAGTTTTGTCCCTGCTATATGGAGTCCATGAAGGCTAAAGGAGGGTTTGAAGAGTGTGAAAGAGTGTTTGAAGGCTGAAAGAAGTGAGAAATGAGAGAAAAATCACGACTAGGTCTTTTTTTTTCTGACTTGGAGCCCTAGGATCGACCTTTTAACCATGAGGGTCAATCCTTAGGCTTTTATATTTTCTACCTAAGGTGGCTAGGATCGACCTTTTGACCTTAGGTTGTCAATCCTAGTGAATTCCAATAGCTTATTTTGAATTTCAACTTGTAGGGATCAATCTTTTAGCCATTGGAGGCTAATCCTTGTGTTTCCAAAAAGGTTTCTAAGTGTTTTCCTTGTAAAGATCGACCCTCCCTTCCATGGGAGTTGATCCTAGACAATTCCAAAAGCTATTCCAATCACCTTGTGATGTAGGCATCGACCCTCCTTTCCTCGAGGGTTGATCCTAAGTATTTTCAGTAACTATGTAAAGCTAAACTTCTAAGGATCGACCCTTCCTTGCCATAGGATCGACCCTTCATGCCTTATTTTTCAAAATTGCCTTTCTTTTATTTCCTTTTTGAATCATACTTTCATCCATCAAGCTCACATCAAACCAACATCATCATAACAAGAAAATTAATGTTAATAGGGTTGGGAAAACTCATCCAACATTGAAAATTATCTTAAAACATGATTCATTCAAGTAATTCATTCAAACATATCCAACATCTTTAGTTAAGTTTAAACATTATCACTCAATGTAAGGTTGGGGTTTCACAATTTTAGGTAACAAGGTCTAGGCATAAATAAGCACTAAGATGTTTTGAATAGCCTAGGAACATCCAGGGTCTAGATATCTGTTCAAGCTTATGAGAAGTGCAAGGCTTCAACCATGGATATAATAAACATCTAAACACTTTCAAGTTTTTGTAATTTGGATTTTTGGGAGAAAAATGACTTATAAGGACTCTTGTTGGCTAGGATAAAAGATGGTAATTTGTTTAATAGATACACAGTCGTAGTAAATGCATAGGTCTAACATTTAAGAGGAATGGTTGCTTGATGCATTAAAATGAGTCCAACGTTTGTAATGCCTCAATGTATTCTTTCAATTATTGCATTATGTTGTGTTCGAAAGTGTTGGATCCCAAAAGAACTGAAACAAGATTTTAGATCATCAAATTCACCACCACAATCTGAATAGGCATCGCCAAAAGTGGCTTCAAAATACTTTGCAACCATAAGTTCAAACTTATGGAATAGTAAGGATACATTCGCTAAGGTTCTATGTCTTTGACTAGAATTGGATTTGGAATAGAGAAAACCAAAGAAAAGAAACGCAAAAGCGATATGAAAATTGTCAAAGCCAGATTGTATTATAATTGACTAAATTGGCGCATATCGAATTATTCAATGAACATCATATCTATCACCTTCTTAAGTTGATTTCTCTTTTTCTTAGTCTTATCATATCTAACTTTTTCTACCGACCACTTAGGGCCATCATCATCTCTCTAGATGAAAACGTGAACCAAAATCCATATTTTCAGCCGGCCAAAGTACCATTTCTCGCGGACTACTTCATATTTAAGCTACCATTGACTCCTTTACTTTTATATATGGCTTCAAACGTTTTGAAAAATTTTGCATCATTTTTCATTTTCAAGTCTTCCATTATAGCAGCGGTTGGAATTTCGGGGACCATACGTCGGGCGAACCCTACAGATAATGATGTCTCGACCTCCAGACAACGAAATGAAAATCAAAGCTGTGGTGATGGTGAGGAAATGAATTTGTTGTATAAACAAAGTTCAAAGTTGGTGGTTAGAAGTCCCTTTTTAATTTGTAATATATATCAGTGCTTTGAGTAAACGGTCCACGCACAAACCTACTTTTCTGAGAAAAACTTAATTAATAACAATCTTGCTATCTTTCCGCTACCTTTTGACAAAAAAAAAAAAGATAAGCTATACATTTAGATATGTCAACAAATAGAGTATTAGTTATTTTTGAATTTTAACGCGAACCCTATAAATACGCAATTAAAAATTTAAATTAGTACCCAAATCCTTAACATAGTATCCTAAATACTATCTAATAAACACTTGTACATGTTAAATACTTGATTAAAATAAATTTAAACTAATATATATATTAATGAAAATTAAATTAATAAATTAAAGTTAATTTAAAAAAAATAAATTAAAAATTAAAATCATATTTAGAACAATTAATGAATTTTAGTAAGTATTATATTAATAATAAAGAATTTATAAGTAAAAAATAATACATATAAAACTAAGATTTAATATTTAAAAATATAATTTTTAAAATCAGATTCAAGTAGTGGGTCCCTAAGACTAGTACCCGAACTTGTAATGGGTAATAGTTTTACTATCCGAATCCGATTATAGAATATCCTAATCTTATTTGATTAGGTTAAGTATCCGATTATAACGTACTCATTGACATCTCTATGTATATTATTTTTCAAAAATTCAAATTAACCTGAGGGTGATAACTAGCTATATAACTGCCTTAAGCTTTATAAATGAGCAGAGATAACGGTCAAATGATTCAGTTTACAATATTGAAAGTTTCAATTTTCCACTTTACTTTTTTTATATTGGTGTAATCTTACAATTCTACTAAAATTTTAAGGTGAAATCTCAATATTTAAGGGTTAAAAAAGTGATGTGACAATTGTTAATGTAAAGTAAAAATTCAATACAATCCTTATGGATTAAATTATACATATATAAAGGCGGCACGTAAGACAAAATAGTAAAAGTCAATAATTTTTGTGTTTTTATTTATTTTTCCATTTTGATTATTGGGTAAAAACCATCCTCCTGAATTGCACATTTCAATATATGTTTTACTCTAAACCAAATAACCATAATAAATATTTTTTCCAATGTTTATAGTAGGCAATTTTTAAATAAAAATATATTGTATTTCCATGTCAACAAACAATTGCAGAAAAAATTTTAGTGGAATATTTATTTTATACTTTCGTTTGACGGTAATTACATAAAAAGAAATCACGATAGTACTACTATTAAAAAAATAATAGCATGATAAAATTAGAGATATTAATTTGGTAAAATAATAACTTTGACTATTATTTCAAGACAAATACATTTCAATGCCATTAGTTGTTCTATGCACATCAATCAATTTCATTAGTCATTAACTAATGTTACATTTCGCGTATATGATTAAATGTCAAATCGTGTTCGTTTATTCAAAGAGCTAATTTAAAACCCCTTACCCAAATTAAAAACAAAATGCTGATAAAATCAAATTTTTAATTTTTGTATTCAAAATTTACCCTATGATTAATAATTCTTGGGTTGTGAATATATAACTAAAACCACAATGACACATGTTTATACTCAATTACATTCTCAACTCAAGTCATATAGATGAGATCAAGCACATAAGAACAAGCTCATATGAAAATGACCTACGAGCAGGATTAAAGCCAAAAATATATATATATATATATATATAATATATATATATTTATAAATATA
>NC_030851.1:26862945-26872597 GCF_000208745.1 Theobroma cacao
TATATATATATATATATATATATATATATATATATATGTGTGTGTGTGTAAGTTTTCATGGTTTTTTAAGAAAAAGATGTTAACCTTCGTGTGGGTTGAGTCCAAAATGATAAAGGGGCTCGGCGGAGGATTGAGCTAGTCGGCAAATTTTAGGCCTGTGATGCCAAGTGAATCCACTTTTCGTTCATAAAATACTAGGAAAAAACGCCATTACTTTCTGAGGAAGCTATGTATATAGGACTATTGTTCTATATATTTTAGTGCAGTTTTTAAATTTTATAAAAGAGATTATAGTATTGTCACGTATTTTTTATTACATTTTTTAAAATATATCTTAATGAGATATGTGATAACTTTTAAATTCTACTTATTTAGTTTGAAAAATTTACTAACCGTGTAATAAATAATAATACATATTGATAGAATTTTATGTTGATGGTTTTATTTAAGGATCTGATTAAGGGATGCACGTATAGGCATGTTAAATGATAATCAAAAAAATTATATAGGAAAGAAGTTTTGTATTTAATGCAATATACAAATCAAATTTAAGCAGAGAAATGTATTAATTACAAGTTTTTTTTCTATAATATCACCTCAACTAGCATCTGTAAGCAATGGTTAATATTTTATTTTTTGAAAAAAAAAGAATAAAGAAATTAAGACAAAAAGAAAGAATGTGGAATATAAATTATTATATTTTTTCTGCTTTCTCCTTCTTTTCATCAATATATTTGTTTCAATCAATTAATAAAACAAACGTATATGCTTGATAACATATTTTCTTAAACTATTGTACCTCATAGTCATTAGAAAATATATAAGAAAAATTAAAGCAAGAAAAAAGTTGTAGAAAAGAGTCCATAAACTTTTTATCCAACTAGACCACCAAGGGTGCCACAAGAGTATTCTTTCTTATCTAAACGTCCAAAAGGACTTTCTTATTTCCTAAAAGCCCAAGACCCATTAAACCCAAATAGCCTTGGGAAGTTAAAAAGACCATGGCCTCTACCAGCTACATGCCCAGTCATTCACCTCCGAGTTTCATGTAGTTATAAACATTGTCACCCAGGTAGGCAAAGGGAAATTAAGCTGACTTCTCCCTAGTTTTCCCTTGGTAGCTCCAATTTATCTTGTTTGTTGGCTTTCAGAGACAAACTAGTTCAGAAGTGAAGCACTTGCAGGCTCCAGACTTCGATCTGCCCAGGCAAAGTTGCAAAATCCATCGAATCATTGCTTTCCACAATGTTAATAGGAATCTGTTCTGGACTTTGATCAAACGTTAGATGGACACGGGTCATTTTCCTCCCTGGGCCGAAGGATGTTGTTAAATGCAAATACTGTTTGGTTTCGAAGTTGATATCTGTGCCTAGGCCTTCAGGGATTTTCCTGTGCAACTTTAAAGAGAGAATAATAGCGGTATTCTTTACCGAGAATAATAGCGGTATTCTTTACCAAGAATAAGCAAATTTTGCACTTTAAAACCTCTTCCAAATTTACGCAATGTTTCAGTTTGCATGTGAATCGAGACACACTACTCCATGATTTTTGTTTTCATTAGTGAATGGTGTTATACCCTTCGAATTATTTGTAAAATTGATAATATAATTTTAAATCTAAAATTGCAATCAATAATTATATATTATAAATGCAGATGTTGGTAAATTTGCTTTTATAGACTTAAAAAGGACAATAAATTTATTATGATTCTAAATCATCTTATATTTGTAAATAAAAAATTGTTATTGGTTTGAGAAAAAATTTCTTTGTAATTTATTTCTGTTTCCTTTCTTTTCTGGTAGGCGTTATTTTTGTTTCCTATTTCCATCGATATTCAATTACAAATAAATTACGCTAAATATCTATGCTTTCATCATAGAGTTTGGAAGCATCAAGAGACATAGATGGTTACATTTGATAGAGTTTGATGTATGCTTTATAACCAATCGGTCGTATGTAGAGATAAATTTTATTTTAGCTTGCATTACATTGATTAATAAAGTTTTTTTTATTTATGAATTTACATATAATTTTTATTATTTACTTACGAAGATAAAGTTCATGGAATAAATATACTTTGTAAAAAAATTAAGAAATGTTATAATTATGAAATTCTTATTGCATTAAAGTATGATTTTAAATTGTTTCTAGTCGACATTTTATCAAAGATAAGACTTTGATAAAGCCAAGAGATTGACATATGTTATATTTCTTACTTGTGAAATGAGTAATTGATTTCATAAGTTAAAGTATGGAGATATTTAAATAAACATGTGAGTGCTTGTTTAAAGAACAAGTTCACTGAATATGAATTGTAATGAAAATTCCATTTGGTATATATCTCACTTAAGCGTCTATGGAAACAAAATCTTATATGACAATTGTATAAGTGATCCTTAGACTTGAAATTATCAAGTTGTCTTGTATGTGAAGTGGTATACTTTGATATTGTCTTATGTAGTCCTAGCCAATGATGTACAATGAGATGGACATTGAGTATAGCATGAAGCATATGGAGAAAGATGAATGATGAATAGAGAATTCGTCAACCTAAGTGATTCTAAGAGGAATATCCTAGTGCTTATTGACATTTATTAACTCAAGAAAATCCTTAGTCAAAGCAAAATGAAGATTTCGAAAAGAGCTTTTAAATTTCATTAAAAAGAGTTAATGACTAGCTAATTTTGGGGAAAAGTTCAAGAGGTATTGGGAATGAAGTTGAATTTTAGAATAGCATTCCACTTATAGACGGATGGGTAATCAAAGAGGACCATTCAGACTTTGAAGGATATATTATGAGCTTGTGTCATTGATTTTGGAGTCCCATGGAATCAACACTTACCCTTGGTGGAATTTGCTAATAATAATAGTTTTCTATCTAGTATTCTAGATGGTGCCCTATAAAGCTTTATATGGGCGGAGGTGTGGGCGTTGCCCATTTATTGGTTCGAGGTTCGTGAGAGGAAGCTCCTTGGACTAAAGATGGTTCAAGATACCATCAACAAGATTCGATTGATTAGAGGGAGGATGTTGGGGGCGTAGAGTTGTCAAAAATCCTATGTCGACCACCAACGTAAAGACTTGGAGTTTCAGGTGGGTGACCACATGTTTTTAAGAGTTTCGCTGAATAAGGGAATTATGAGGTTTAGCAAGAAAGGTAAGTTGAGCCCAAGGTATATTGGACCATTTGAGATCTTTGATAGAGTTCGTGCAGTGGCTTATCATTTAGCACTTCCACCAAATCTGTCTAGTGTACATCTAGGGTTCCATGTGTCCATCCTTTGAAAGTAGAACCCTGATCCATCTCATGATATTTGGCATGAAACCTTACAATTTATAGATGACTTGAGTTATGAGGAGGAGCCAATAGCCATATTGAATAGGTAAGTGTTATGGACTTTACACATGCAAGTGCATGAGTTGCACAAATAATACAAAGGTAAGTAAGTATCGTATCCCACGAGGAATTGTATCTAAAAATTTGCTAAAAAGAAAATTAATCCACCATAGTTTTATCTAAGTAAACCAAATTTTTGAAAATTTATTAAAGATAAAATCTACTTAACAACACTAATATAAGAAATGGAATCTAAAATTAATAGAAAAGTATGGACTAAGTGTTTAGGATTATGGTTTTTTCCAACATTTCATTTGGACTAATATTTCTCTTAATACTTAAATCAATGGGTGGTGATGCTAGTCTAGAATTCACAATTATGTACAAGTCTTTGTTGAGATATTGCACAATTATCTCACCTAATTGGGTCTCTATATGTGTGAAATCTCACATTGGGTAAAAGGATAAGTTAGGAAATCGTTAGGTGAGCATATAGATTACATATTTTGAACATCAAACTTAGTTCTAACCTTCAAAAGGATTTATTGATACTTTTGATTGTCTGTCACTTTGAAGTAGAAAATTTTTCAAGTCTAGAAAGGGTCAAAATATGTGATTTTTATAGAATAATCTTTTGGAAATAAAAATTAGCGATAATGATTCCCTTGATTTTTAGATGGTCAAAAATGATTTTTTCATAATTTTTAGAGTACATTTGCTATGGAAAATGAGAACCGGAAATTTTATTTCAATCGAACTCTTTCGATTTTGTTCTTGAAACCAAAAATTAGATTTTGATTCTTTTGGATTTTGATTTTTTTGATATTTTTATTGAATCCAAATGGGGGGTTGTTGCTTATTTACATAAAATATCTTAAGTAAATGGAGAGTAAAAAGTAAATGTTAATAAACTGTGTAGGTTTTTATAGGCAATTTGCCTAAAAAACTACATTCTGTCTCAAATGTATCGATACATGTTCGTAATGTATCGATATATTTTTCCTAGAACTAAATGTATCAATACATGGGTCAAGTATCGATACATTTCGTTAATTTTTGAAAAAATAAAAGGGGTAAAAGGGTATTTTCAAATCCCATAGTATAAATATGACCCCAACTCCAAGGGGTTTCATTCTAAGCTGTCTCTCATCAATTTTTTAGCAACTCTAAGCTTTCTCAAGCCCATTTTCACCCCAAATCATCATTTTGGAAGATTAGAAGCTTGGTTTTGGGTTTTTCAAACAAATGTGACATCTTTCAACTTTTAAATCTTGATTTATGAATTTTTCAGCATTAAAAATATTATTTTTATTCCTAGATTTTCTATTGAACATTAAAGCTCAAAGATTTTGTGATTTTCCCTAACATTAAAGCTCACCTAAGGTAAGGATGAAATATTTATGGCTTTCTAAGCGTGGGTTGTGGCTAGAACATTAGTTTAGCTAAAAACGAGTAGTTTTGAAAGTACCTAGAATATTTATTACAAGATTTTTATTCTAGAATATGATTGCAATGATTATTGTATGATAAAAACACTTGAAAACTCCACGGATTTCGCCGAAATAGAGTTGTGATTGGATCTAGGAATCAAATCTCTAACTAGGTGAGTGGATACGCCACTTTCAAATTATTTTGATATATAAAGCTAGCATGATTTCTATTAAAAGGATTATGTATGTATGTTGAAATGATATCTTTAAAATGGTTTATCAAAGGGATTGAGTTTCAAGAATGAAAAAACGATTTTCTAAGAAAAAATAAATTCTTAGTGGTTGTGATATGATTGATACAATGGTTTACAAATTGTTTATGAATCTACTATATATGTAAATATTCTACTATGTATTAGTTTTCAACAAGGGAGGACAAGCACTTTATGTTTGAAGTCCACTCGATTACTTCAGTCTTCAAACCAGTGTGGATATGAGATATTGTATGTTTATTTATAGATGCTATAACGTGTATGTTTGGTATGATGAATGCCACAAGATTATGTATATGATGTAAATTCATATACCATATGAGGTAATTAAGTAGACTTGGCAATTTTAGACACGACACGTTAATATGACACGAGAAGACACAAGTTAAACAGGTTTTGAGTTTAGTCTTAACGTATTTCGTGTCTAATCGTGTCTAACACATTAAGACATGAAAATTTTCATGTCTTAACGTGTCAGACACGACAAACACGTTTACTTAATCATGTTATCGTGTTTAAACGTGTTATCATGTTTAAACGTGTATACGTGACACATTTATTAACCTATTAAAAATTAATAGTTAAAGATTATTTTAACCTTATATAAATAATTTTAAATAATTATTTTAATAAGTTTTTTAATTTTATAAAGTTAATAATGTAATTATTAGGATTGAAAATTATGAATGATTTTTTATATTATTTGTATTTGACTGTTAGATGTTAATGATGTATTTTATCATATTATATGATAATGAATTTTACATATGTTATTTATATTAAATTTTATTATATTTGATGTTATTATTATTTTTTTTGTTATAATTATTTTTATAATTATAGATTTTAAATTTAAATAATAAAATTATGTTTAATTATAAATATTTTTATTTAATGGTGTTAAACGTGTTATTAATCGTGCCGTGTCGTATATTGAGATGTTTAATAAACGTGTTAATCGTGTCGTGTCATGTCGTGTTATATGTTTATTAAATGTATCCGTGTGCGTGTTTTAAATTTAAGACATGAATATTAAACGTGTCGTGTTCGTGTTTAGCCTTAACGTGTTTCGTGTCTAATTGTATCTGACACGTTTACGACACGAAAACACAAATTGCCAAGTCTATGATTAAGTATGTGTGATAAATGAAATGAGATTATGTATATGATGTATTTCCATATACCTTATGAGATGAGTAAGCTTGTATGTGAAGGACATTCCACATACCTATTACTATGAGTATGCGAACTCTGAGTGTGATTGATTCCACTCTCATGGGGTGCAAGTGATGACTTCACTCCTATGATGCATCATAAACGTCCGATGTGCAATGGGACTGTATATTACCGGCCCAAGGCTTATGGGGGACATACAATCACAAAGTATGAGTTTAATATTAATGGAATGATCATAATTATTATGTTTATGGCATGTTGCATACTAATATTGTTTAAGTATTGTTCATGATATGTATTCTATGATGACATGAAAATGTGCTTAGTGAAGAAGACTAAACCTTAGAGAAAGTCCCAAGAGGTAAGGGAACTTAGGAATGGTAAAAATGGAGGATTTTGCCCAAAAATTTGAGTTTTGAGCTAAAAATATCAATACATATGGGTTAAGTATCAATACATTCTAATCACAATGCCTCAGAAGGCTTTCTATATGAAATGTATCGATACATTTTACCAATGTATCTATAACACCCCCAATTTCCAATGTAAATTAAGTTAGTGGATGATATGTTATGTATGTCAAGTGTTTGAGGATATATATGTAGATAAATGGACACTTCGGCAAATTTTGAGGAAATATGAGAAAATCCCATAGTTTAAGGTTTCGATCTAAATTTGATGTTATGTTTGTGGATTTATGTGTATGGGATTAAGTTAAATGAATGATTTGAAGTGTGATATTAATAAAGAATGATTTTGGGGTGTTAAACTTAGATTTTTGGAAGCTTAAAACTGTTTACAGGAAAAAATGTATTGATACATCCCCCTATGTATTGATACATTCTTGGCAGGGAGAACAACATGAGGTGTTCTGGAGGAATTCTATCAATACATTGAAGGATGTATTGACAAATTTGGTAAAAGATGAACATGGATCGATACATTACCTCAATGTTTTGATACATTTTAAGCAGAAAGCATCCAAGATCATTTTGCCTGAAATGTATTGATACATTGCCTTAATGTATCGATACATTCATTTGAAATTAGGGCAGATGTATCAATACATTGCCAAATGTATCGATGCATCATAGACAAAAGGTAAAAATAAAAAGAGGTGTCAGGCCATTTTCGCCCAACCTTTTCTCTTAGCTCTTTTTCTCCCTTTCTCTCTTTAGAAACTCAAAACCCTAACCCTAACCCCCAAATTGATTTTTAGAGCCATTTGAGGCTATTTAAAGCTTGAAAAACCATCCTAGACGTAAGATTTAACGTTTTTATCAATTATTGTTCAATTTAATCAATTAATAACTTCAAAATCTAATTTTCTTCAGATTTAGTAATTTCCCTCTTTGGTTTGGATTAAAGAATTTGCAGCTAAGACACGTGCAATTCAGCTTCTAAGGTATGGGTTTAGCTCATTAATGAAGAATTTAAGCTTAAATAGTTGGATTACTAAGATTTGGTTAATTGTGGAAAGCTATCATCTTTTGAAAGCTAGGATTTAATTAATATTATGGTGTTCTGGTGTGTTTGAAAGGGAAAACGGAGTTAAATCAACTCATTGGCAAGCTAAACGATGATTAGGGGATAAAGATCAAAACTTCGTTAAGATTACCTCTAATTTGTCATTGTAAGTGGGTTTAAATAAAATGCATGTAATGCATGACGCGTGATAGATGCGCTACCATAATATTAGAATGAAATATGTATGCCTAAACAAATGAACCTAGGCTAGAGAACAATATATGTGTGTATGTATATATGTGAATTGTGAGTGTTTATGTGCTGTGATGTGAGCCACATGGGTGGCTTATGCTGTGTGTCTAGACTAGGATGTCTAAAGGCTGTGATGAGCCTCTAGAAGTAGATTACCCTAGGTGAATGATATGTTGAGATGATTTGATTAAATGATGCCTTGGAGATTTGGAGACACTTAAAACCTAACCGAGCTTAAGACGATTAAAGCTCGATAAATGTGAATTGAGGTTTGATGAGGAAAATGTGAATGATAAAGGCATGATGGCCTTGTTTATGGATTTGTGTTTCCATCCGAGGAGTGAATTATGGACGTTGATTTGATTTATGGTGAGTGCAGTTCCATCCCTCTATGAATATGTGTGTGCTTGTAGGGATGGTGGTAAGTGGGGACAGTGGCACTAATCCCGTTTGTAATTCTCACTTGTAGTGTTTTGATGCCATCTATTGAGATTATTTTGTGTGATGCCAACGTTGGGAAATTATTCCAGTCGATGATTTGATTCTCTGCCAATTACTTTGGCATTAAGGGTGATTTGTTCTCTGCTCGTTGCTTCAGCACGTAAGTGATATGTTTCTTTGCTAGTAGTTTTGCCCTCAGTGTGATTTGATTCTCCGTTAATTAGCCATCGAGGATGATTTGACTATGTCCAAGGGAGGACCACTTGTTGATTTAATATGCATATGACGTGAGATAGCTATTGAGAGGATTAGATAAATGTGATATGATTATGATGTAAGACTCCAGCGCTAGAGTGTGCCGACGTGAAAAATGTGAATAACTTTGATCGATTTCAAGGGTAATCCTAATGATATGTGTAAAGATCTTTGGAGACATTGAGGATAATGATATGCCCTCACATTGAACATTTAGGGATAGTGATATGCCCTTTGTTTGGAGATGTTTGTGGGATTATGTGGTTGCACCAAGAGTACAATATATATATATATATATATATATATATATATATATGATTTTGTTTATCTGCACCACTCACTGAGCATTATAGTACTCACCCATTTATGTACCATATGCAAATAAATAGGCCACAAAGCTGCGTGGTAAAGGTCGCCTAATGACAAACTAATTTTGGCATCCGGTAGGTTCCCATCCATTGTGTCATTCTGCTGTGTCAATCATGAGCTTCCGCTCTGCACTTAATTTGTTGCGTATGTAAGCACGATGTGCCATATGAACTTGTGTAAGGTTGTTATGTACGAGCCTATCTTGGATGGCCAATGTATGGCCCTATAAATATGTGTATGAATTATATGCCAAAGATAATGTAATATATTTAGTTTTATTATGAATATTTGATTATGGAATCCCTTGGCTTTGAGTTATATGGTTGTTGTAGTACCCTGTATTTTGATTCGGTGGCTAATAAAGTTTACGGATGCCAATTGAGGTTGATTACTGAGTTAAAAAGGGTAATTCAGAGTGAACCTGTGAAATCTTGACCTCTATAAACACGTAACTAGAAATAGACGGGATAATGCGGACCAGGGGTAATTTTGTAATTTCTTTTGGTAGGCTCCTACGAGTGGGTTTTTTTGATGCTATTAAGATCTAAATAGGCCTAAGGAATGAATAAATTATGTTTATGATGGTAAATAAATGAGAAAAATAAAAATAATGAAAATTTCCATGGTAGGGGTAAAATGGTCATTTTTGCCAT
>NC_030851.1:26873379-26910506 GCF_000208745.1 Theobroma cacao
TATATATATATATATATATATATACGAATAATGTTGTGTAATGATATTGACCCAGCTATGTGCGAGTAGGAGTGCGCATAAGCCGTTACTGACCAGGCTATGTGCGAGTGGGAGTGCTCATAAGCCATTGCTGACCCGGTTATGTGCGAGTAAGAGTGCACATAAGCCATTGCATATGAGTTGATGATGATGGGAGGGTGTGTATGATTATTGATATATTTATATATACATATATGGTATATGGTTGTAATGCATGTGAAATTTTGGCATGTTGAACTTTGGAAATTTTTGAGCATTTCATGTTGAAATTGGCATGATGAATCTTGAGAATGTCCCATTTTCTTGTAAATTGAGTTCATTGCAACACCAAATGGATTGTTAGTGCAAAAGAGGTCCTTTTTACACTTAGGTGCCCTGTTTCTTGCTGCAGTGAGAAACATTTTGTTTTGGTAGGCAAAAACTCGCTGCAGTGAGAATAAATCTCGTTGTAGAGAGAAACTCTCGGGTTCTGATTCAGTGCCTTCACTTTGATGAAGATTTTGACCACCTTCACGTCCGAACTAGGAAAAGTGATAAACATCAAAGTTGTAGCCCTACCTCTTAGATTTCTAATGGTCTAAAAATCAGGTCAATTGGACTTCTGTATCTGGACATATCCTAGAAAAACTGAAACACATGCAAACTAACACTATTTCTCGCTGCAGTGAAAAACTTTATGTTTTGGTCGCCCGAATCTCGCTGCAACGAGAAACTTGTTGCCATGCTTGCTACCTTGCTTGATTTTGACATATTTTTCACCCATTTAACCTCATGGGTTGCTCTTGGATTTTTGCAACACTATGAGGTTATTAATCAAAGTTTGAAATGAGGAGTTCTTAGTAAGAAACTAAATCAATTGCATTGTTTTTAAAACAAATGCATCATGATTTCCTAATTCTTCCTATTGATTGCTTGTTCCCTTCTTATGTTCACTCACTAAGTTTTGTACTCACGTTTTTTAAAATTCATGTTTTCAAATTTGGAGGTAGTTGGGACCTAGATTGAGTCGCACACATATGCTCGCCTTCTTGGTAGGTACTATGGCATCTCAGTAGAGGTACCTTCACTTAAAGTCACTCTGCTGACGATTGAGAGTCTTTTATCTGTGTACATGTATATGGAATGTAAACTACTAGGAGTCATGTTATAAATGAAGTATGTATATGTCGGATTGATGATGATGCCTTATGAGACGGCAATGAATGACAATACTTTGAGATAGTACAAATATGAATATTCGATTGCTAAAAATTATTACTGAAACATTCATCATTGAGAACTAAAATATGTGGTTTTAGAAATGATGGTTGGGATTAATGATCGGAATTGCATAAATAGGCTTGCTTGGGCTTAGTGGGCTATGCCCATTGAGCCCATGTGTCGGTTATAGCTTGGAATTTGGGCTGTGACAAAGGTGGTATCAGAGCTCTAGGTTTAGTTGAGACCTAGGGATTCTTATGTCAGTCAGCGGAGTTGTCGCAGTTAATGTAGGGTCATGATTATGGTTTGTGACTGCAACACAATTCATAGATAGGAGGCTATATGAACTCCTATTCCTAGTAACCTACCCTCTTGCTAACCTTATGCAAAGGTCATAAGTGGTGCCGTTTTTTGGGTTTGAGATGTCACCGGAGACACACGCTGTTGTTGGAAAGATTTTAAGCAAATGCTCCTAATGAAAGGCTAATGTAATAACAAATTCCTTCGATCAAAGATGGAGGAAATTGAAGCTAGACTATCATGACCCGGTACTCCCCTCGAGCCCGTGATAATCGTCGCGGTGTCCTAATAGACACTCATTACCCGAAATGCCAACTAGAACCCCGCAAGGCTTTAATATTAGTTTCTCATTTCTCCTATGAGTAACCGTTGCCAAATATCATATTCTAATAGATTTTAAGCTATTTCCAATTTAAAACAATAAAAAAATGATTTCTGTCTCACAAGGGCATTTTGGTAATTTTTCCCTAAAAATTTTGAAACCAGCTAAAAATGTAGTATGCGAGTACAAAACACATAATTCATAATTAAAAATAAGTTTAAACGTCTAAAACCTTCATTTAAAATGAAATTATGATTATTTGAATATAATAAAAAAATAAAAGAAATATGTAATAAAATATTATATTTTCTTATAAAACACTATTTTTAGAGTTATACGTAAATAATTTTTTTGTAGCGTAAAAGTAAAATAAATTCATACATACTGTATTACAATGAGCTAGAGTATTTAACTTAATTTACAATAACCAGTGGGCCCACGAATAACCAAAAGTAAGGGAGACTATGAACCTACAGTTTAGAGGATGCAAATCCAATGGTAACCTTGATGAAATCAGCTATCTACAGCCTATTTTGAGCCTGAAATGGGTGGAAAGGAGGGTGGTGAGATTTTATAATCCTAGTGAGTAAACAAACACTATCCAAAATATCTAAAGTCGAGTAAATGTAGATGATTAAAATATTCCATCTCAATATGTATTTCATAACATAAATATTCATTTTATTTAAATAATCAACATGGCTTATGAGTATCTTAAAAGCTTGGCTCCTGCCAAAATCATTCTCGAGAATACCTTGGCCGAGGCATCTAACCGAGTCCGTCAAGGTTGTTAAAAATATCATATACACGTAAAAATATTTTTAGTTTGAAAAACACAACCGTTCCTTGGCGTTAGCGGAATTCATCATCACGAGGTGGTTCGGCGTGACGTGAACTCTAACCATACCTTAGGAGATACCCTATGCGCCACTCCGATCGAGGTACGTATATAATTGGATTCCATGCCCCTCTAATAGGCTGGTCCACAGAACCCGCCCATTGCAGCAAGCTAAACCCACCATACAATAAAAATTCAATAGCATGACATGACAGTTTTATCATTATCCAGCCTATCGAGGCAAACAACAGTTTATACATTTTCAACACAAATGCCAATTCAGCTATTCATGCCAATATTGTCATAAGCCAATCAATTAGAACTATAAATTCATAATACATCAAATGGTCTCCAATTACTCTATTTGCAAAGCCATCATTCAATTTCAAGACAATTTATAAAATCATTTTATTTAAACACATTTTGTTTATAAAACTTAAAAATTAACCATTTAAACTCATTTTCCATAATATTCACAAAATCGAATAAAGAGACGACTTTAGATAATTAAAATGATGATAAGGTTACTCACTATTTTGGGAGTCGAATTTTTAGAGTACTCCGACTATTGATCCTTGGGTACAATTTCTTTGCCTTTATCGGAGGATTCACCACCTAGACATAATGCACAATCAAGCAATTTACCACATTGGTGCTAAATCGTTATAAAACTATATGGATGCATGAAATGGAATGCAAATTGTTCGGATTATCGTCTAAACACGGTGTTCTACACAAATTCAATTGTGTACCTAAATAAAACAATATTGACCCAATTCGATCTATGACCTAATTAATTGGCCAATACGTCCAATTCAACTCCGAATAATTCTATTTTTCTCCCAATACTCCAAATCAGCAAACACAATTAAATAACTTGAAATATGGCAAAATCATCCTCACATTTTCTCTTGAAAAATTCGACCATGGTGGGTGCATCAACACTATAATTTTTCAAGCTTGATTCTCATACCATAAATCACTAATTCCTAACCAAATCACTTGAAATAAAATAAAAATCATCATCAATATTCCACATGGAGAATTTGGCCAATGATGGGTGATGGAAGAACATGAATTTTTCTTGCTTGATTTTCATGCTACACATCACTAACTAACTAAAAACACTAAAATATCTTAAAATCTAACCAAATCAAGCATCAAAACTCCTCCCCCCATGTCCGGCCAGCAAGGGTATCCTCATGCAAACTTGATTCTCAACCATGGAAAATGAAAAAGAATGCATAGGAAAGGTAGATCACAAGCTAGAATTGAAAAATCTTACCTTTTTTCACTTGTTTCCTTGAATTTTCACACTTTTCCCTTGAATTTTTCCACCTAGGGTTTTTGTTCTTCTTTTCTTCCTTTGTTCTTCCTTTGGCCGACCATATGAAGAGAAATGGGTTGATTTTGTGCTAATTTATAAGAAAAATAATAAATGGATGATAATTTGACACATGTCACCATTCCATTGGTCCATGTGTCATACTTACTCATTAAGCAATCTCTCTCCACCATATAAATTTTCTCAATTATCCATGATAATATTGGGTAAAATTCATGTGCTGGACAAGTGTTGGGTGGTGTAAAATTACAATTTTGCCTTTAAGGTGGCAAAATGACTATTTTACCCTTATGCTCGAAAAAATGCCTGAATTAAAATTTTTCACTTCTCAAACTCAAATTATGTTCTAAATAGTCAATCTTGATCAAAAACTTCGTCAAACATTCCAATTTTAACCTCGGGTGGCAAAATGACCATTTTGCCCCTAGGTCATGAAAATTCCAATTTGACTCCAAATCGATCTTTGAACTCCGAATCACCATTTTAAATCATTTTGGGGTTTTAAAATTCTCAATTTCATCTTAAAATCTCTATTTGGACTAGTTCGAGGCTTAATTCAACTTAATTGCACCACTAGGTACACTACCGCCTTTTGATTATTTTTTGGGGCTTTTCAAGTATGCAAGCATATTGTCAATCACATGAATGACATTGCAAGTATTTATAAGGCCGGGCTTGATAGCACTGGCCCCCTTAAAATAAAATTTTGACCTCAAAATTTCACTTACCGGATTCGAAGAAAAGATGTGGATATTGGTTTCTCATCTGGTGCTCGACTTCCCACGTCATTTCCTCCATTAGAGCATTCTTACATAATACTTTCACCATTGGAATGCTCTTGTTCTTTAGCACTCGATCCTTTCGATCTAGAATGCGTATAGGCTGCACCTCGAACTTCAAATCTTCATGCAACTCAATCGGTGGTGTCTCTAGAATGTGGGAGGGATCGAGAACATACTTTTTCAGCATCGAGACGTGGAAAACATTGTGAATCCGATCTAACTTCGGGGGTAATTCAAGTTTGTAAGCCACTGGCCTAATCCTTTAAATGATACGAAAGGGTCCAATATATCTCAGATTGAGCTTTCCCCGCTTCGCGAATTGAATCACACCTTTCATTATCCAATAAAAACCACAAATTATCACAATAGTGTAATCAAATAAGATTTAATACTTAGAATTTTCAAATTATTACCTTTCCAAGGAAAAACCTTAAGAAAAACTTTATCGTCGACTTCAAATTTCAAATTTTTTCTTCGTTTATTAGAATAATTCTTTTGCCTATCTTGAGCTGTCTTTAATCGCTCTCGGATAACCTTGACCTTGTCATTTATCAGATCAATCAATTCTACATTAATCAATTTCCTCTCACCCACTTCATCCCAACAAAGCGGAGTTTGGCACTTCCTTCCATACAGAGCCTCGTATGGTGCCATCCCAATAGTAGACTGAAAACTGTTATTATACGTGAACTCCACCAACCGCAAGTGTCTGTCCCAACTCCCAATGAAGTCAATGACACAAGCCTGTAACATATCCTTCAAGGTCTGAATAGTCCTTTCAGATTGACCATCAGTCTGCGGATGAAAGGCAATACTAAATCTCAATTTAGTTTCGAGAGCTTCTTGAAATTTCAGCCAAAATAGATAAGTAAACCGAGGGTCTCGATTCGACACAATAGAAACTGGAACTCCATGTAATCTCACAACCTCTTCTATATAAAGTTTCGCCAGTTTCTCAATAAAATACGTGCTATGGATAGCCAAGAAATGGGCGGACTTAGTCAATCTATCCACAATCACCCAAATAGCATCCTTCCCACTCTGCGTCTGCGGCAAACCCAATACAAAGTCTATAGTCACATGTTCCCGCTTCCATTCCTGAATAGGTAAAGGCTAAAGAGTGCCTGATGGTTTCTGATGTTCTGCCTTAATCTGTTGGCATGTGAGACATCTTGCTTCAAACTCTGCTATGTCTGGTTTCATACCCGGCCATCAATAACTTTATTCAATAGTCCGATACATCTTCGTGCTTCTGGGATATAAAGTCTAGGTGGAAAAATGAGCTTCCTCCAAAATAGCTTGTCTCAACTAATCATCCTTAGGGACATAAATTCGGTCTCTAAGCATCAAAGTACCATCATCACTGAGTCTAAACTCACTAGTTTCTCCATCTTGCAGCTTTTGAACTTCCTGCTTCAACCAATCATCGAATATCTACAATTCTCTAATTTGATTCAACAATGAAGGTCTCACAACGAAACTAGTAAGTAGGGTTCCATCCTTACCATTATTCAACTGAATCCCTAGAGATTTCGTCTCAAGTAACATCGAAAAATAAGAACTCCGAAGCGTTGCTAACGACGATGAGGATTTACGACTTAAGGCATCCGCTACAACATTTGCCTTTCTAGGATGATAATCAATCACTAAGTCGTAATCCTTGATCAACTTTAGCCACCGAATTTGTCTCAAATTAAGTTTTTTCTGGGTGAGCAAATATTTCAAACTTTTATAATCAGTAAAAATCCGACAACGCTCACCATATAAATAATGCCTCCAAATCTTCAATGCAAAGACTACTGCTGCTAACTCCAAATCATGGGTAGGGTAATTCGTCTCATGCTTCTTCAACTGCCGGGAAGCATAAGCTATTACTTTTTCATCCTGTATCAATACTCACCCTAATCCTAACTTAGAGGCATCATATATACCAAAAATTCTTTCCCACCAATCGAAAGTGTCAAAACGGGAGCGGAGGTTAATCGGTTCTTTAGCTTCTAAAATTGACTCTCATAAACATCATCCCACTCAAACTTAACTCTTTTATGAGTCAGAGGAATCAAAGGAGCAGCTATCAATGAAAATCCCTGAACAAATTTTCGATAATAACCGACTAAGCCAAGGAAACTGCGAATCTCAGTTACCGTTCTCAGTTGCTCCCATTGTAAGATTGACTCAATCTTCTTGGGATTGACATAAATTCCAGCTCCAGACACCACATGTCCCAAGAAAACCACTTCCTTTAACCAGAAATCACATTTAGAGAACTTGGTATAGAGTTGTTTTTCATGCAAGGTTTACAACACAATGCACAAATGGGCAGCATGTTCATCATCATTCTTCGAATAAACCAGGATGTCATCTATGAATACTATCACGAACTTATCCAAGTATGGATGGAACACCCTATTCATATGATCCATAAAAGCTGCCGGGCCATTAGTCAAACCAAACGGCATCACCAGAAACTCATAATACCCATAACGGGTCCTAAAAGCAGTCTTGGGTACATCTTGCTCTTTAATCTCCAACTGATAATACCCAGACCTCAAATCAATCTTAGAAAACACCATAGCACCTCGTAATTAATCAAAAAGATCATCGATCCATGGTAGAGGGTAGTTATTCTTGATGGTCACTCGGTTCAGCTGATGGTAATTGATACACAATCAAAGAATGCCATCCTTCTTTTTTACAAATAGGACTGGTGCTCTCCAAGGAGAAGTGCTAGGGTGAATAAAATCCTTATCCACCAAATCTTGCAGTTGGACTTTTAGTTCTTTCAACTCTGCCGGAGCCATTCGATATGGAGGGATAGAAATAGGTGCGGTACTCGAAAGTAAATCAATAGAGAACTCAAGCTCTCGCTCAAGAGGTAGTCCCTCTAATTCGTCAAGAAATACATCAGGAAACTCACTTACTATTAGGACATCTTCTAACTTAGGTTCCCCCTTTAAAGTATCGATCACGTGTGCTAAATATGCTGGATACCTTTTTTGCACCAATTTTAAAGCTTTGATGGCTGAGATTACATAAGACGGTAATACTTGACGTTCCCTTGAAAATACAATCTCTGCTCCCTCCGAATTTCGAAGAACAACTTCTTTCCTGAAACAATCCACATTCACCCGATGTGCAATTAACCAGTCTATACCCAATATCAAATCGAAATCTTGGATCTCTAGAGGAATCAAGTCACCCCTAAATTCTTCCTCACTAACCATTATTCCACAATCTCTATAACAACTGTTTCTAACTAGTTTTTCTCCTAAAGGGGTGTGAACTACAATTTCTTCCTCTAATGGTGATAGGTTTCTATTAGCAATTGATGCAAATGCCATACTCACATAAGACCTATCTGAGCCAGAATCTATCAAAATATAAGCATCTTTATCAAATAAGGACATAGTACCTGTCACTGCTCCAAGTTGAACCCGTGCCTCATCTTCCATCACAGCAAAACTCTTGTCGAAGTACGAGTCTGTGGTCTAGAAGGTGGATATGCCGAGGTGTTACTCTCTACACCAGAATGTATAGCTTCTCCCTGCCTCGGTGGTAACCCAAAAGGATCTCTCATCTGCATATCTGCACGAGCTAGTTGAGATGGAGTAGTTACAATAGCCCGTCCTAGCTGTGGGCAATGACTCCTAATGTGACTCGGCTAACCACAATGAAAACATCGTACTAGTCCCCTACACGGCCCAAAATGATTCTTCCCACACTTTTTGCATCTATCAGAACTTTCGAAACTCTTCCCAGAAATAGTCATCGCAGATCTGCTGAATCTCGAAAGCCTCTGCTGTGTCTGTGAGAATAAAGGTCGAGGAGATGTCACTGAAACAAAGGTAGTACTCCCTGAAGCAGATGAGTCTTTGCCCCTTATTGGTGGCTGACTAGAAGATACACTCGTATTTCTCATTTTTGCAAACTCAGCTCGCATTCTCTTATTTTCATTTGAAAGCTTCTCGGCCCTTAAAGTCATCTGTACCACCTCCTTATGTGTCTCCCTACCAGTCACTGTCATCCACTCTCTAATCTCATTACGGAGCCCTTCCTCGAAATAACTAGCCTGATCTTGCTCCGATTTCACTAGATTCGGCACATATAACATCAGCTCGTTAAAACGAGCTTCGTACTCCTCACCATTAAATTCTCCTATTTCAAACTCAAAATTTCTCTCTTCTTTTCTTTCTGATGGAAATAAGTTAAATACTGACCATCAAATTCTCTTAGAAAGTCTAACCAGGTCGAAAGAGTAGTGGAACGAGATTTTACTAAATTCCACCATGTACGGGCTCTCTTCTCTAGTAATCTCGTGGCCACCATCAACTTCAGGTCATCATCTAACCTCATATCAGAGAGTGTCACCGAAACCTGATTAATCCAATCTTTGGCTACGGTTGTGTCTAACTCACCCGTAAAAGAAACGCAACCCAATTGGCTAGCTTCCTTCTGTTTCTTAGAAATAGATACATCATGTACTTGAGATGGAACTAGAGGTGGGGGTGGTGGTACTGAAGGAGCAACTGAAGGGACTGTAGGAGGAGCTTGACCAGCTTGAGCCAAGCCAACAATAGTGGTAAAGAAGGCTGCCAATGCTTGGATTGCCTCAGGAGACATGGAAGGAATATTAATAGGTGGCGGAGGATGTGAAGAATGTGGAGGAGTCTCGGCCTGCTCAGCAGCAGGTGCTGCCCGAAAGGTGGACGTAGCCGATTCCCCCTCTACTACATCTAGTTGATGATGTTGGGAATGACATCTTCCCTTCCCAGCCGATCTAGTGAGAGGTGGGTGTTCTCGTCGAGGAGGCATGATAATCTATAAGAGGAAATAAGCAAGTTTAGGCAACCTCAGGCTTTATAAGCAGATGCATGCATTCTATTCAACCTAACCTAACTTAACCTGGGGCCACACTGACATTGTAAATTTTTAAAACAACTTTAAAACCAAAAGCTCTGATACCACTTTAATTGTCATGACTCGGTACTCTTCTCGAGCCAGTGACAATCGTCGCGGTGTCCCGATAGACACTCATTACCCGAAATGCCAACCGGAACCCCGCAAAGCTTTAATATCAGTTTCTCATTTCCCTTATGAGTAACCGTTGCCAAATATCATGTTCTAATATATTTTAAGCTATTTCCAACTTAAAACAATAAAAAATTTATTTGTCTCACAGGGGCATTTTGGTCATTTTTCCCTGAAAATTTTGAAACCAGCTAAAAATGTAGTATGCGAGTACAAAACACATAATTCATAATCAAAAATAAGTTTAAACATCTAAAACCTTCATTTAAAATGAAATTATGATTATTTGAATATAATAAAAAAAATAAAAGAAATATTTAATAAAATAATCTATTTTCTTATAAAACACTATTTTTAGAGTTATACGTAAATAATTTTTTTACAGCGTAAAAGCAAAATAAATTCATACATACTGTATTACAATGAGCCATAGTATTTAATTTAATTTACAATAACCAGTAGGCCCCCGAATAACCAAAAGTAAGGGAGACTGTGAACCTACAGTTTGGAGGATGCAAATCTAATGGTAGCATCGATGAAATCAGCTATCTACAGCCTATTTTGAGCCTGAAATGGGTGGAAAGAAGGGTGGTGAGATTATATAATCTCAGTGAGTATACAAACATCATCCAAAATATCTAAAGTTGAGTAAATTGAGACGATTAAAATATTCCATCTCAATATGTATTTCATAACATAAATATTCATTTCATTTAAATAATCAACATGGCTTATGAGTATTTTAAAAGCTTAGCTCCTGTCAAAATCATTCTCGGGAATACCTTGGCCGAGGCATCTAACTGAGTCTGCCAAGGCTGTTAAAAATATCATATACACGTAAACATATTTTTAGTTTGAAAAACACAACCGTTCCTTGGCGTTAGCGGAGTTCATCATCACGAGGTTGTTTGGCGTGATGTGAACTCTAACCATACTTCAAGAGATACCCTACGTGCCTCTCCATCCAAGGTACGTATATAACCGGATTTCATGCCCCTCTAATAGGCTGGTCCATAGAACCCGCCCACTGTAGCAAGCTAAACCCACCATACAATAAAAATTCAACAGCATGACATGGCAATTTTATCATTATCCAGCCTATCGAGGCAAACAACAGTTTATACATTTTCAACACAAATGCCAATTCAGCCATTCATGCCAATATTGTCATAAGCTAATCAATTTTTTCTTGCTTGATTTTCACGCTACACATCACTAACTAACTAAAAACACTAAAATATCTTAAAATCTAACCAAATCAAGCATCAAAACTCCTCCCCCCATGTCCGGCCAGCAAGGGTATCCTCATGCAAACTTGATTTTCAACCATGGAAAATGAAAAAGAATGCATAGGAAAGGTAGATCACAAGCTAGAATTGAAAAATCTTACCTTTTTTCACTTGTTTCCTTGAATTTTCACACTTTACCCTTGAATTTTTCCACCTAGGGTTTTTGTTCTTCTTTTCTTCCTTTGTTCTTCCTTTGGCCGGCCATATGAAGAGAAATGGGCTGATTTTGTGCTAATTTATAAGGAAAATAATAAATGGATGAGAATTTGGCACATGTCACCATTCCATTGGTCCATGTGTCATACTTGCTCATTAAGCAATCTCTCTCCACCATATAAATTTTCTCAATTATCATGATAATATTGGGTAAAATTCATGTGCTGGACAAGTGTTGGGTGGTGTAAAATTATAATTTTGCCCTTGGGGTGGCAAAATGACTATTTTGCCCTTATGCTCGAAAAAATATCGAAATTAAAAATTTTCACTTCTCAAACTCAAATTATGTTCTAAATAGTCAACTTGATCAAAAACTTCTTCCAACATTCCAATTTTAACCTCGGGTGGCAAAATGACCATTTTACTCGTAGGTCATGAAAATTCCAATTTGACTCCAAATCGGTTCTCGAACTCCGAATCACCATTTTAAGTCATTCTGGGGTTTTAAAATTCTCAATTTCATCTTAAAATCTCTATTTGGACTAGTTCGAGGCTTAATTCAACTTAATTGCACCACTAGGTACATTACCGACTTTTGATGATTTTTCGGGGTTTTCCAAGTATGCAAGCATATTGTCAATCACATGAATGACATGGCAAGTACTTATAAGGTCAGGCTTGACATGGACTAATAGGTCTGTAATGACTTATTCATTCAGTGGAGTTATAACTTGAGCCTATAATTGTCAATGAGAAGAAATTGGACTATATTGGATCATTATTACGATCAACATAAAGAAATGTATACAGTAATGGTACAAGGGGCGTACTTTGATTGGAATGAATAATGATGATTGTGATTCACTTGGAGTTTATAAATTTAAGCATTGAGGTAAGAGTAAGCTAATACTTATGTGCACGGAGGTAAGTGCACTTGGTTAATCGAGCTTGTTATGCCATATATAAATGGTGTTGGGCTTCTGAAATATTCATATGAGAATCTGTGTTGAATATGGGTACAACAGGTTAGAGGGAGTTGGTTTTGATTCCAATTAAGTGACTGTGAGATCCCAAGGGTTAATTTGAAATATTATGGTTTAAAATTAAAGGTATATGACTAGCTCAATGGTGAAAATCACTTATTATTATAATTGATGTATGGTCACGAAGTAAAAGGCTAGTAAATGATTTACTCTAAGGATGAGCTTAAATTTTGCTATGCTTATTGTGGAGCCAAAGGATTAAAGGACTAGATGTAGATTTAGCAATTTGAAATTAAATGACATGGAAATGACAAATTTAGTCTAAGCGTCATATGGAGTTCTATATGAAGATCGATATATAAACTGCTTTAAAGGTCAATTTAAAAATATGTTTGGTTCAATATGCAACCTATGATGTAAATGATTAGTCTTGAATGTGACTTCTCCAAAGGTAAGGGACTTAAAACATGTGGATTTTCATATATGCTCTAAGAGGAAGCTTTTGCATCCTAAGCTTAAGAAATTTTGATCTTATGACTACAAAAGCAAGATACAAAAATTAAGTGAATTGTTTATCTTATGGATGTAATTGGATAAGAATTGATGAGTAAAGTCAAGATCTTAACACTAAGTGGTGTACAATTTGATATACGTGTACCTAAGAGTAAATTTGGAGATCATTGCTTAATCAATTTATAGTGAATGTTGTGGTAAAGGTATATGAATGTTAGTAGTGAAGTATGTTCAAAGTGAGATATGTGGAGACTAATGTTCCAATCGCAAACTTATGATAGAAAGCTAGTTTTGCAAATTGTGGTTTCCATGATCATAAAATATATGGAGGTTATCAATATGTAGGCATACACTTGGAGTTGTACATCTTGTGATCCCCATGCATCATATGGAAGGAGATATCCCATAGTGGAGTTTACCCTAATTTATGGTTACATGCCTATAGGCTTGGCATGAGATTGAGAATGCCCTGGCATAAATGTGGAATGTGTTGTGAAAGGTTGAAAAGCCACATATACCTTAACAAGGTCAATAACATGAATGAGGGGGAAATATGAATGTTGATATGCTGAGCATAAAGAGCTTAAGGATAATTAATGCAATTATACTAAGTTAGATGGTATGATCCAAACTAAGAACACGGACACCTTGGGAGATTTTAAAATAATGTCCAGTGGGGTCAGTGAGCTAAAGTGTTGTCGGGCATACAATGAACGATTAAAGTTAAGAATGGCTTTAAAGATAAGCCTTTGATTGATTAAGTTCTCAATGGAACCCTATTAAAGGAAGTGTTTAAGTGTTTTAGAAGTGTATGGAAAAGCATAAGAGAATATATTAGCTTGACTTGCTATAAGAGGTCAAAATTTGGATGGCCATGAGTGGCTTGTGAGTAACCCAACAATGTATAAGTAAATGTGCAAGGGAGCTATGATTGATAGATAAGGGTAGAACTTTAATGATGAGACTGTGTTCACTACTTTAGGCATTGAACAGTAAATTATGAACATGTTCCACCTAATGAACACCCTGGTAAGATAAATTCGAGAGATTTTTTATAATGAGAAAACATTAAAGCTCGAGGAGCTAATAGTTTTATAGCGATGTTGATGCTCGTGACTGATATGTCACGTAGTACCAAGGTACGCTGCAAGTCTAAGAATGCTTCGGAATGAGGTAATGACTACCTTGCCATTACTTAGACTCGATAATGATACAGTCTTGATACGCTTGTGGAGGCAAAGCATACAATAGTAAAAAAAAAAAAAAGTGCTTCCCTCACATGTTTCATTTCATTTTGAGTAGTTATCAAGATAGAGTACCAGATAAAGGTAAGCGAAGTTTGAACTGTGCTTTAAATGCTTAGTGAATAATGGCGATATGCTTTAGTTAATCGATATTACCCTTGGTGAAGGAATAAAAGTTCGTAATTGGATTCCTAGAGATCTACTTAGGAAAAGCGATGATGATTTGAGAATTCAAGTACTCATATACGAATAAAGATTTGGTAATGAGACATGACCTAGAGATGGAATACTATAATATGAATTTTGACTAAGAAAATCGACTTATAAAACACGTGGTGTTTGGAGATGGTGCCAATTAGTGGTTAACTCTTGTATGAGAATGGAATATTGAAATCAACTTTGTGTATTCACCACAAATGATGAGCATGATCTAACCAACCAATAGAAGAAATGATTCTAAACTTGATTGTTGGTTATTTTGGTTTTACAGATGGCTTATTGAGCTTGATATGCTTGAGGCTATTCGAAGTTAAAATTTTTGGAAATATATATGTATGGATATATATGTTACATATTGGTATAAAAGCTCATGCGGAGTTAGTTATAATTTGATTCGATGATGATATTCTATCAATGGTTATAGTGCTAGACAATGATTAAGATAATTTATCGTTGATTTTGGCAGTGAACAAGTGGATTATAATGCTGTTAGCTTAAAAGTAAGTGTTTATACTTTTGGTATGAGTTCATCAAATTCTATTATATCATGACAAAGCTTGGTGTTTTGATATAGCTTGAGAGGCATGGCATATGAACTAGCTTAATTGTGAGCTAGAAATTGTTAGGTTATTATGAAGTATGACATGAATTTAACATCCTAAGGAGTAATGGAAAATGATGTATCAATTTTGGTATAGCTCCAATATATAATTTTGATATATAAAGATTTGAGAAAAAATTTATAGCTTATGAGTAAAGGTGTGCATTTGAATTCATGTAATTAAAAGTTTAAAATCTGTCTTGTTGGGCGTAAAGCCCATGATTAAGAATGAATGATTATAGATTTAATTTTCTAAGGTAAAAAGGCTAAAAGGAGTTAATATAAAAAAGGTCTTAATAGATGATTCTTTGATTTTAAAGTGCACTTAAGGAGAGATAAATGTTTAATTTGATATTCAGATTGATAAACTAATAAGGCCATGAGATTTGATGTTTGAGTAAATTTGAGAAATATCAAGTTAGATATTTTGTAGGTGATTGATGATGAGCAAATTAGCTATATCATTGGAAATATAGAAATGATTAGTAATCAAAATGAGACTTGGAAAGGAACTTTAAAGGGAAAATGTTGAGCAACTTTAATCTTGAGAGGTTGAGTTATTGATTAAAGAGATTGGTTAAGATTATAAGGGGGTACGTGGAATGTCATGATTTATTGAACTGCCTTGTGGTATAATTGTGGTATAAGTTGAGACTTATTTAGTGAGCACTTGATCATGAAAGTATTGGAGTTTGTTTTTGGGAATATGATGATTAATGGTTACTAGATTTGAATCATCTTTGATATAAAAAAAATAAAAATAAAAATAGATGAAATGAATAAAGAGCGTTTGATCCTTATGTATTATGAAATGCTTAAATGGAATTTATATGGGAGAATGAAAAAAATGAAATAGAGATTGGTTGACAAATTACACCCATAGTCGATGGTGCAATAAATGCTTGAATATTAGAAGGTTTGATAAAGGTGCGAGGTAGAGGAGTTGCGGATGGTTAAGTAAACATGCATAATTGGTGATTTAAGGATGATTCGATTGAGGTGTGACCAAAATTAATAGCTTATTTGAATTCTCTTCATAAGATGAAGGATGATATTGCTTTGATCCAACAAGAGTAGTACACATAACTATATACTATGACATTGTCAAGTTTTCTATAAGATTGGAAGTCGATATGATGCATAAACCAAGATTTTATGTTAAGAATGCCCAACAAGACTAATGTGGCAGAACTTTAGAACTTTGATTATTCACCCTACGTCGATTTGAATTTGAGGACAAATTCATTTTAAGTGGGGGCGACTGTAGTACCATGTATTCTGATTCGGTGGCTAATAAAGTTTACAGATGCCAATTGAGGTTGATTACTGAGTTAAAAAGGGTAATTCAAAAGTGAATCTATGAAATCTCGACCTCTATAAACAAACACATAACTAAAAGTAAACGCGATAATGCGGACCAGAGGTAATTTCATAATTTCTATTAGTAGGCTCCTACGAGTGGGTTGTTTTGATGCTATTAAGGTTTAAATAGGCTTAAGGAATGAATAAATGATGTTTATGATGGTAAATAAATGAGGAAAATAAAATAATGATAATTTCCAAGGTAGGGGTAAAATGGTCATTTTGCATATCGAGTTTAAATTTTAAGTTTTCATAAACCCGAGTAGTTTAGATCATTGTGGACCTTGTCCTAGTGTTAAAAGAATAAAAAGATTGCACAAAGGATTGGAGAAGAACAAGTTAACTTGCTAAAGGGCATTTTCGTAATTTTTAAGGGAATTGGATAAGTTTGAGCTATAAATATCTGCTCCTTCTAGCAGCTTCTTCAAGTTCCAGCTACTTTTTCTTCTTCCTCTTTCCATCTCACGTTTGTTTCCCCCTCCATGGAAGTATGGTATGAAAACTTCATAACTTTCTTTCTCTAGCTCCAAATTTCATGCTTTTGCCCACTCTTTCATACTGTTTTTCATGCTCTTCCACTTTTACACCTTAAAACTATCACGACCCAAATTTTCGAGCCATGACTGGCGCAAGGGCCCAATAAACGTAGTCTATTAAGCCCAAGCAAGCCTATCGATTTATCCTACTTATCATTCCATCAAATATCGCTAAGTCATATTTCATACTTTTGAATCAAAATAGTGATATAAAATGGCAACTCGTACTGGCATTACTCCTTAAAAATTTACATACAATGTCTACAATATGTATTCTAATAATTTACATTAAGTTTGTCCATACAAAACAAAATAACACTCGACTTCCAGCGGAGGGACTCAGATAAATGTACAGCTACTGAATGCCGAGACACCTATCAAAAGATGGACACAGGTCTACAAGGACACCTCGTCCTAGTTACTGGCTGCCTCGTGATCTGAAAACATGAATTTGAAAATGGTGAGTATAAACCCAGTGAGTGAACAAAGAAGGGAACAAGCATACCATAAGGAATCTTTAATGAAATAATGATGCATTTTTTTTCAAAACAATGCAATTTGTTTCTATTCTTATTAAAAACCCCTCATCAAGCCTTTAAATGATTAATCATTTGAAAATCATTAGCCCATACATAACGAACCATTTGAAGAATAAAAGCTTCAATATTACACAAGTAAGTCAAATACGACAACGAATCTTCGCTGCCTTTCCGTTGCAGTGACATTGGGATTTAGTTATTAACCAAACGAGGGTTTCTCAACTGGCCAAGGATTTCTCACTAAACCTCCTCATTTTAAACTTAACTCATTTAATCCTTAATGTTGGAAGTCCATGCTCCGATATGGTAGCAAAGTAGTGAAAGATAGGTGAGCAATTGGACAAGATAGAAGACCAAAACATAAGGTTTTTCGCTGAATCTCGCTACAGTGAAATTGTAACCCAAAGACAAAAAGTTTCTCGCTGTAGAAAAATTCAATCACGCTGCAGCGAAATTGCAACTCAGAAACAGAAAGTTTCTCACTACAGCGAGAATGTATCTCGCTGCAGCGAGAAGCTACAGTGTCATTCTCGCTGCAGCGAAAATACATCCTCGCTGCAGTGAGTTTCCGGCCAGCCAACCCTTTCAAAACCCGAGAGTTTCTCACTGCAGCGAAATACAGGGCATCAAATGAAAATTTCCCTTTCTCCCAAAGAAAACCACCCTGCTTGAAATATTCAAAATTAATGTGAAACACATAACAGTTTCTCAAGGTTTAACATGTCAAGTTTCACATGCATTACAACCATAAACCATTATCCATCAATTTCCTATAACACACATATTTACATATGTATATATATATACGCATATACCCATCATCATCATCACACCATCCCATCATCATCATCACCAACTCATGCGCACTCCCTACTCGTACATGGTTGGGTCATCACCGAGTTATGCACACTCCCTACTCGCACATAGCCGAGTCAATATAATTACACAACATTATATTCAAGCATATATGTATATCAACATAATGCAGCCACATAGAAATCCATAATAACCACATATCATAACATAAATCATTTCTCAAAAGCTTGTTCCCAAGACATTCATTTTCATGAAAAATCGTATAAAATCATTCAAACGTTTGTCAAATACATTATATTCCCAAAATAAGTTTTGAAGGCAGTCTACTCACCAAATGATTGTAGAGCCTTTAAATATCTCCAATTCCCCTAATTGTCCAAATGGGATGATGGGGCTTCCTTAAAACCTAGGATCACAATAACATAAACAATAGATTAATTTGCACACTATGAACTCTAAAAGCTATCTCTTAGCTAGTTTTCAATTGCCACATTAAATGGCCATCTATGTTCACTATCTTAATCACTAAAAGTAATGAACATACTCAACAATAAAACAACTCATAAATCCCAATTACTAGCCATTTTCTACAGCTAAAAACCAAGCTTAATTCACCACTTACCTTATGGCTCCTTTGTAGTCAAATTCCCTTCCAATTGCTTCCAAATCAATGGGGTAATTCTCTTTTTCTCTCTCTAGAATGCCCAACTAGTGAGAGAAAGTCTGGAAATAAGCTTTATCAAGGGTTTTGAAGTGAGAGTATGAAAGAATTCAAAGGTTCTAGTCAAAAGGGTTCAAAGGTGTGAAAACTAGAGCTAGAGAGAGAAAATCACTCAAGCTTCAAATCAAGCTTCCATGGAGTTTTGAATCAACGTGAGAGAGGAGAAGGGAAGAAGAAGACCAGCTGCTGGAAATTCAAGAAGGTGCTAGAAAGTTCAAGATATTTATAGGCCAACTTATCCATTCCCATAAAATTACCAAATTGCCCTTCCACCAATTAACTTATTCTCCTCCAATCTTTTATGCAATCTTTTTGCTCTTTTAACACTGGGACAAGATCCATAATGGTCTAGACATGTTCGGGTTCATAAAAACTTAAAATTTTAACCCAAGGTGAAAAATGACCATTTTGCCTTTGTTATGAAAATTATTGAAACTTCTAGTTTTTCTTCGCGTTTTCATCAGCACACATCATTTATGTAGTCTTATACCCATTTAAGCCTTAAAATATCATAAAACTTTCTTCTGAAAGCTTATTAGAAAAAATGACGAAACTACCCCTAGCTCGTATTATTACATCTATACTTAGTTACAAGCCTATAGAGGTTGAGGTCTCACAAAAACCTTTAAAAAAAGTCATTGTTCAACACTTTTTCTCACTAGTTGAAAGTTTTAGAGAGAGAAAAAGAGACTTGCCATAGTAGCTTGGAAGCTTTTGAAAAGGAATTCAACTACAAAAAAAAAAAAACCACCAAGGTCAGAAATGAGTTAGAATTTGATTTTAACGTGTTAGAGATGGCTAGAAATTTTATTTATGGGCTGTTATATTTTTTATAGTTATATTGTTGGTGATAGGTTCCAACAAGGCCTCACATGTCCGTTTGAAGTAATAATCAAAGTTAGAGTTGATTAGAGGTTCAATAATCCCTGTGAGTGAACTTGCATTAAAAAGGTTTTGGGATGTAAAGCCCGACCTTATAAAATACTTGTCATGACATACATGTGATGGATAACATGTTTGCATGCTAGGAGAGTCTCGAAAAATTTACAAAAGTCGGTATTGTACCTAGAGGTACAACAAAGTTGATTTAAGCCTCGAACTAGATCGAATAGAGATTTTAGGGTGAAATTAAAAATTTTATAGTCTAGGAATGATTTAAAATGGTGATTTGGGGTTCGAGGATCAATTTGGAGTCAAATCAAAAATTTCACTATCTAGGGGTAAAATGGTAATTTTGCCACTCAAGGACAAAATGAAAAATTGTTTGAAAGATTTTGATCATATTTGACTTATTGGAGTATTATTTGAGGTTGAGAAGTGAAAAATTGTAATCTCGATATTTTTCGAAGCGTTAGGGTAAAATGGTAATTTTGCCACCCTAGTGGCAAAATTGTAATTTTACACCACCAACACTTGTCATGCTCATAGAATTCATCCATTGACTTTTTATATTATGGATAAGTGAGAAAATATATGTGGTGGAGATAGAAAGTTTAAATTTTTTAAGTTTTAAAAATAGACCAATGGAAACATGCCATGTGTCAAGCTTAGAATATTTTATTGTTTCCTTTAAAAATCAACCTATAAATCTCACTTCTCTCCAAATATTCGGCCAAGCAAGGAAAAAAGGGAAATAAAGAAAGAACAAACCCTAGGTGGAGAATTTCAAGAGAAAAAGTGTGGAAAATCAAGGAAAACAAGTGAAAAAGATAGGATTTCTCAATTTAAACTTGAAATCTATTTTCCTTAAGCATTTCTCCTTATTTTCCATGGTTAAATTTCATGTTTTCATGGTGAATTCATGGTTAGCCAAATGGGTATGGAGAGAGAATGATGTTGGATTGATTTGATTTCAAGTTATGTTAGTGTTTTTAGTTAGTTTACCATGTCTAGAAGCAAAACAACAGGAAAAGAATTCATGTTCCCCATCACCCATCAATGGCCGAACCTACCTTGTATTGAGTGAGGATGAATCTGATTTTTATTTTAAGAGAATTGGTTAGAAAATGATGAATTGTGATGTGAAAAAGTAGTAGAAAAAATCACGGTGTTAATGCACCATTTGTCACGACCCGGAACTCCCATCGAGCTTGTGACAACCGTCGCGAAGCCTCGACAGACATTCTTTACCCTGAATGCCAATCGAAACCTCGCAAGGCTCTCATATCAGCTTTCACACTTCCTCGGTGAGCAATAATTATCAAATATCGTAATTCAAAGGATTACGAGTCATTTCCAAATCAGAATATAACATAATGTTTTCTGGCTCACAGGGGCATTTTCGTCATTTTTCGTTAAAAATCTCAAAACTTGCTAAAAATGTAGTTGGTAAGCAGAAAATATATATTTAGTGATTTAAAAACAAATTAAGTATCTAAAAATGTTCATTTGAAGTGAAAATTTGACCATTTGAATATAATAAAAATATTCAATAAAATAAACTATTTTCTTGTAAAATAATTTTTTATAAAGCTATCGGTAAATAATTCTTATAGCGTAAAAGTTAATTATATTCATATGTACTATAAAGCAAATAATCAAAGCATAAAATTACTTTTACAGCGACACGTGGGCCCACATCTAACCAAAATGTATCGAAAGCTGAAAACCTACAGCTTTTGCCGATTCAAGTCCAAATGAAGGTCCTTGTTAAAGTCAGTTAACTATGGAATTCCCCGAGCTTGAAATGTGAGGAAATGAGGGTGGTGAGATTATAAAATCCCAGTGAGTAAACAGACACCATCTCAACTATCTAAAGGCAAGTAAATGGAGACGAATTAAAATAAGTCATCATACTGTAATTTCATTACCTTTCAACTCATTTCAACCAAATAAACAAATAGGCTTATGATTTCCTGAAAAGCTTGGCTTGTGTCAAAAATCATTCTCATACTCAGTTATCAAGGATACCTTGATCAAGGGTTATCCCAACCGAGTCCGTCAAGGCTGTTAAATGTCTTTACATCCGAAATTTTAGCCATGCCTTGGCGTTGGTTGAGTCTCACTCTCACGCGGTGGTCCACGTGAAGTGCACTCAAATCTTGACCTCAGGAGATACTTCATCCAACATCTTCCCCCCGGACATAAATATATAATTGGGTTTTCGTGCCCTTCTCATAGGTAGTCCACGGAAACCCCCACCACTGCAGTGACTATGGATTATTTTATCTACCACCTTATTTATAAAATCTTTTTCTGCATGACATGGCAATTTATCGCAACCTAGCCTCTCAAGGCTAAATACACAGTACAAATAATTCTAACACCAAAAATCAGTTTAGCCATTCATGCTCATATATTGTCATAAGCCATTCAATTTAAAACCATATATTTACAACACAAGCAAGTAACTTCAATTACTCTATTTTCAAAACCAGCATTCAATTTTCCAGAAAATTTATAAAATCATTTTATAAAATCACAATTTTTCCTAAAACATAGCAATTTGCCATTTAAACCCATTTTCTATAAAATCACATAATTGTATAAAACTACTCTAGATAATTAAGATGATAATAAGTTTACTCACAGTTCTAGGAGTCGATGTACTCCTAATCCCAGTCTCCAAGCACAATCTCTATACTTTTACTAGTGTAATTTACTCACCACCTATCAACAATGTACAATATATAATTCACCACATCAATGCTTGACCATTATAAAATCAATTCAGGCTTGGTGTATATGCATAATATGATATGTAACTTATCCGACTACCGCTTAAATGCGGTGCTGACCTAATTCGGCCTATTACTCGATTAAATGACAATTGTGTCCGATTTGGCTCCAAATTGCTCCATTTCATTTCTAATATTTCAATTCACTAAATAGAATTCCAATAATCTAAAATTCAGCCTAACAACCCTCACAATTCTTCTTGAAAATTTCGGCCATTGTGGTGCACTATCACTAAAAATTTTCTCATTCCATTTTCTCACCATAAATCATCATTTCATCAAATTTTCAACCAATTCACTTGATCACAAAATCAATTCATTACTTCTACACTTCACATAAGGTTCGGCCATTGAAGGTTCATGGGGAAAATGGATTCTTTTCTTGTTGTTTTGTTTCCAAACATGCTTAACTAACTAAGAACACTAACATAACTTAGAATTAAATCAATCTAACATCATTCTCTCTCCATACCCATTCCAACCAGCCATAAATTCATCATGAAAACATGTAATTTAACCATGGAAAATGAGGAGAAATGCATGAGAAAAGTAAATCACAAGTCAAAATCAAGAAATTTTACTTTTTGACACTTGTTTCCTTGAATTTTCACCAATTTTCTCTTGAATTTCTCCACCTAGGATTTTTATTTTCTTTTCTCCCTTTGTTCTTTTTTGCTCTTGGTTTGGCCGGCCATATGAAAGAAATGGGTTGATTTTTATGCCATTTTATAAAGAAACAATAAAATAATAAAAACATGACACATGGCATTTTCTTATTGGTTAAAATTTTAAATATTTGACTTTTAATTCTTTAATTCTCCACCACACATTTCTCATGTTTATCCATTTCTATGATGAATAAAATCCCTTGGCCTTGACAAGTGGCGGGGGTGAAAATTTACCGATTTGCCCCCGAGGTGGTAAAATTACCATTTCACCCCAATACTCCAAATTATACCGAAATTAAAATTTTTGACTTCTAAACCTCAAATCATACTCCAATAAGTCAAATGAGGCCAAAAAAATCTTTTCTAAAATTTCTATTTTATCCCCAGATGGCAAATGACCATTTTACCCCTAGATAGTGAAAATTTCAGTTTGACTCCAAATTGATCCTTGAACTCCGAATTACCATTTTGAGTCATTCCTGGACTGTGAAACTCTTAATTTCACCTTAAAATCCCTATGTTAATTAGTTCGAGGTATAAATCGACTTACTTGTACTTCTAAGTACAATACCGATTTTTAAATATTATTCTGAGGCTGTTCAAATATACAATCACTCTATCAGTCTCATGTGTAACATGGTAGATAATTTAGGGCTGGGCTTGACACCATTATTGACCAAAAATTTTAAGAAGAAAAGTGAAAATGGTTTTGCCAAATGTTAGGTTATTTGACTTGTGTTTGGTGAATTAAAGTATTGGAAAAGAAATGGAGCAATTTAGAGCTAAATTGGACACGTTGGCTAATTAACCGGGTGATAAGATGAATTAGGCCAATACCGGATTTAAATGGTTACTCGTGCATTTTGCATTCCATATCATGCATTAGTAGTCTAAATTAGTTTAATTTCGATTTAGTACCAATGTAGTAAGTTTCTCGATTTTGTACTATGTCAAGGAAATGAGTCCTCCGATAAAGGCAAGGAAATTGCATCCGAGGACCAGTAGTCAAAATACTTTGAAAATTTGCACTCTAGACATTGTGAGTAAACTTATTGTCATTTTAATTATCTAGGGTGGCTTTTAGATGATTTCATGAATTATATGAAAAAATGGATTTAAAAAGGTAAATTTTAATGTTTTATGAATTAATGTGTTTCAATGAAATTAATTTATAAATTGTTTTGAAATTAATAATGATTTTGAAAAATACAGTACAAGGAGACTGCTATTTGTTGCAATTTGATTGTTTAAATTGATTGGCTTATGATAAATTGGGCATGATTAGCTGGTTGGCAATTGTATTGAAATACGGATTATTTGTTTGCCTTGAAAGGCTGTGAATTACAATAATTGCCATATCATGTTATTGAATTTTATTAATTGGTGGGATAATTATTAACTTACTACAATAGGCGGGTTCCGTGGACCAACCTATGAGAGGGGCACGGTAACCCCATTTATATGTGCTTACCTCAATTGTAGAGGTGCGTAGGGTAGCTCCTGAGGTGATATTTGAGTTCACTTCACGCCGAACCACCATGTGATGGTGAATTCAGCCAACGCCAAGGAACGGCTGTGATGTCCAACGAAAAATGTGTTTTATGCGAAATGTGAATTTTTAACAGCCTTGGCAGTCTCGGTAGGATACCTTGCCCAAGGTGTCCTTAAGGATGGATTTATGGCACAAGCTTAGTTTTTATGAGATTCATAAGCCTCGTTACGTATTTTGAATGAAATGTGTTCTAATGTTGTGACCCAATTTACGATGATTTACTTTATCGTCCCATGTACTCAACTCTAGATGTTTATGATAATGTCTGTTTACTCATTGAGATTTTATAATCTCACCACCCTCACTTCCACCCATTTCAGGCTCAGTATAAGCTGTAGATAGCTAATATCGTCGAAGGCCACAGTTGGCTTTACTTCTTCAAAAATTGTAGGTTTTCAACCTTCGTTCATTTTTGTCATTTGGGGGTCCACATGTCACTGTAAATTAAATTTCATACTCTAGTTATCTGTACTACTATATGTAGGAATTTATTTTGCTTTTACGCTATAAAAATTATTTATGTAGTGGTCTGAAAATATTGTTTTATAAGAAAATAGAATATTTTGTTTAATATTTTTATTTTATTCTAATAGTCATGATTTCACTTTAAACAAATGTTTTAGACATCTAAATTTATTTTTGATTTTGAAATATGTGTTCTGCACTTATATACTACATTATTAGCTAGTATCGAAATTTTTGAGGAAAAATGACCAAAATACCCCTGTGAGATGAAAATTATTTTTTTATTATTTTAAGTTGGAAATAGTTTAAAACCTCTTAGAACATGATATTTGGCAACGGTTACTCATAGGGGAAATGAGAAACTGATATTAAACCCTTGCGAGGTTCCAGTTGGCATTTTGAGTAATGAGTGCCTATCGGGACACCGCGACGGTTGTCACGGGATCAAGGGGAGTATCGGGTCGTGACATGGGATGTGTACACAAGTATGTTTGATTGAATTTCTAAAGTGTTTTATTTGTTTTATCTTCAAAACTGGTGCCTTGGGAACAAGACTTTGATAAATTGTTTCTATATGTGACATGTGGCTATTATGGATTGTTGTACTACTACATTATGTTGATATATATACGAATAATGTTGTGTAATGATATTGACCCGGCTATGTGCGAGTAGGAGTGCGCATAAGCTGTTGCATATGAGCTGATGATGATGGGAGGGTGTGCATGATGATTGATATATTTATATATACATATATGGTATATGGTTGTAATGCATGTGAAATTTTAGCATGTTGAACTTTGAAATTTTTGAGCATTTCATGTTGAAATTGGCATGATGAATCTTGAGAATGTCCCATTTTCTTGCAAATTGAGTTCATTGCAACATCAAATGGATTTTTAGTGCAAATGAGGTCCTTTTTACACTTAGGTGCCCTTCTTCTCGTTATAGCGAGAAACATTCTATTTTGGCAGCCAGAAGCTCGCTGCAGCGAGAATAAATCTCGCTGCAATGAGAAACTCTTAGACTCTGATGCAGTGGCTTCATTTTGATGAAGATTTTGACCACCTTCACATCCGAATTGGGAAAAGTGATAAACATCAAAGCTGTAGCCCTA
This sequence comes from Theobroma cacao, assembly GCF_000208745.1. Classification (NCBI taxonomy): domain Eukaryota; kingdom Viridiplantae; phylum Streptophyta; class Magnoliopsida; order Malvales; family Malvaceae; genus Theobroma; species Theobroma cacao. The sequence goes on from NC_030851.1 coordinate 26,899,692, forward strand.
CCTCTTAGATTTCTAATGGTTAAAAAATCAGGTCAATTGAACTTCTGTATCTGGAGATATCATAGAAAAACTGAAACATATGCAAACTAACACTATTTCTCGCTGCAGTGAGAAACTTTCTGTTTTGGCTGTCCGAATCTCATTGCAGTGAGAAACTTGCTGCCATGCTTGTTACCTTGCTTGATTTTGACATAGTTTTCACCCATTTAACCTCATGGGTTGATCTTGGGTTTTTGCAACACTATGAGGTTGTTAATCAAAGTTTCAAATGAGGGGTTTTTAGTAAGAAACTATATCAATTGCATTGTTTTTGAAACAAAGTGCATCGTGATTTCTAAATTCTTCCTATTGATTGTTTGTTCCCTTCTTATGTTCACTCATTGAGTTTCGTACTCACATTTTTTAAAATTCATGTTTTCAAATTTGGAGGCAGTTGAGACCTAGATTGAGTCTCACACATATGCTCGCCTTCTTGGTATGTACCATGGCATCTCAGTAGCGGTACCTTCACTTAAAGTCACTCCGTTGACAGTTGAGAGTCTTTTATCTGTGTACATGTATATGGAATGTAAACTACTATGAGTCATGTTATAAATGAAGTATGTCTATGTTGGATTAATGATGATGCCTTATGAGACGACAATGAATGACAATACTTTGAGACAAATATGAATATTCGATTGCTATAAATTATTACTGAAACATTCATCATTGAGAAGTAAAATATGTGATTTTAGAATTGATCGTTGGGATTAATGATCGGGATTGCATAAATAGGCTTGCTTGGGCTTAGTGGGCTATGCCTATTGGGCCCATGCGTCGGTCATAGATCGAAATTTGGGCTGTGACAGTTGTGAACTCTAAGGCTTACTCAAGTTTACTTGGCTTGCTTGTTGGGCTTATGCGTCGGTCACGAATTCCTGGATTTGAGTAATGACAATATTGATAGATGTATGAAAGTATCAATACATTTAAGAATGTATTGATAGTTTTAGTCTAAAATAGGTTGTTTGATTGAATTTGATGAGAATTTCGAAGGTAAAGGATTCCCAAAGGTTTATATTGACATGTTTTCATACGAATACTATTCAAATGTGTTCAAATAACATGTTTTATGTATTATATGATTAAATTGTTTATGAAAGACATGAGATTACAATTGCATGTTTACAAAATACTTTTATCCCTTGGCTTCTCCCCTTCTCGTATCCACTCACAGAGTCTTTGTGACTCACATGTTGTTTTCCCCATTTATTTTATTATAGATCAGTGATAGCTGTGAAACCTTGACCTTCATAAACACGTAACTCGAGATAAAACTTATGTTTAAAGGTTTAATTTGAGCTAATGATACTAGTTTTATGTTACTTATAATTATTTTATGTCGTTATAGGAGTAGGATAAAAAAATAATTTCAATTTGTGAAGAAAGGTGCATAGTGGGCTGTTGATCTATTTGCATATGTTTTGGTTTTTAAAGGATATCTCCCACTACAGAAGTTACAATAACATGATTTTTTTACCATTAGAAAGATAAGAGGTAGGGCTACAACTTTGATGTTTACCATATTTCCCAATTTTGACGGGAAAATGGTCAAAATCCTTATGAAAGTGAAAGTACTACACTAAAAGAACAGATTTTGAAAGAACATTTGAGCGTCGTGGCTCTAGAAATTGAGAACCGCGACCCTCACCGTAATTTCCATTGAGGATTGTCTTTGGGCAATGTGGATAGACAACCAACTGGGGGCATTACCATTGAGGACTTGGCGGCAGGCCTGTAGGGAGTTAATCGGGTTGTAGAGATGATGGCAGCCCGCATGGATGATATACAAAGGATAGTGGAGGGGAGACCTAGAGTACAAGAATTCCCTAGTTCCTAGGGGCAGGCTGAATGCTAACATCTTGAGATTGAGAGGGGTCATTTAGAGATTTCTCTTTCTGATTTTCTCAAGCTTAAGATTCTGTCATTTTCAAGGTCTAATGCATTAGAGAAACCCCAGATTTTCTTAGATAAGATGGAGAAAATTTGTAATAGACCTTAGGGTCAGGTGGGATTGATATCTACCCTTAGTGGAGTTTGCCTACAACAACAGTTTCTAAGCTAGCATCCAAATGGCACCATTTGAAGCATTATATGGATAGAGGTATAGGTCACCTATTGGATGGCTAGAGGTGGGAGAAAGGAAACTCTTGGGGCCTGAGTTGGTGCAGGACGCCACTGAGAAAATAAGCATGATTTGTCAAAGGATGTTGTCAGCACAAAGTAGGCAAAAGTCATATGCTGATAATAGACGAAGGAACTTGGAGTTTCAAGTGGGGGATCATGTATTTTTGAAGGTCTCACCAACAAAAGGGATAATGAGGTTTGGTAAGAAGGGAAAATTGAGCCCTCGATATATAGGCCTTCGAGATTTTAGAAAAGGTTGGAGCAGTGGCATATCGCTTGGCATTACCACCAGACCTTTCAAATGTTCACCCCACATTTCATGTGTTAATGCTTAAGAAGAATAACCCAAATCCATCTCATGTAATAGTATATGAAACCATCCAGCTGAAAGATGATTTGACCTATGAGGAGCAACCGGTAGCTATCCTTGATTGGCAAGTCAAAAAGCTCCGTTCAAATGATGTAGCCTCAATTAAAGTGTTATGGCGAAACCACACCAGTGAAGAGGTAACATGGGAAGTTGAGGAGGAGATGCGAACAAAGTATCCAAAGCTTTTTAATATGTAGAGGTATGCTACCTTGTAGTTCAATTTAAATTCGGGGATCGAATTTCTTTTAGTGGGGGAGAATGTGAAACCTCAACCTTCATAAACACGTAACTCAAGGTAAAACTTATTTTTAAAGATTTAATTTAAGCTAATGATGCTATTTTTACGTTACTTATAGTTATTTTATGTCGTTATAAGAGTAGGATTAAAAAATAATTTCAATTGGTGAAGAAAGGTACATAGTGGGTTGTTGCTCTATTTGCATATGTTTCTGTTTTTAAAGCATATCTCCCACTACAGAAGTTCAGATAACATGAACTTTAGACCATTAGAAAGATAAGAGGTAGAGCTACAACTTTGATGTTTACCACTTTACCCAGTTTTGACGGGAATGTGGTCAAAATCTTTGTCGAAGTGAAAGTACTGCACTAGAAGAACAAATTTGGACAGAACATTTGAGCGCCACGGCGCTGGAAATTGAGAGCCGCGACCCTCACCGTAATTTCCACAAATAACAAGTTTAGGAGATTTTTGAAGCTAAGACTTTTAGGGGCTACTTAAGGGATCTCTTTCAGATGATTTTGGACATTCTTTCAGTGTAAAAAGAGTAAAAAGATTACACAAGAAAAGAAAGAATACAAGTGGCCTTGTTAAGGGCATTATTGTAATTGCATGAAGAATTAGATAAGCTTTAACTATAAAGAATCTCATTATTCCAACAGCTTCCTCATTTCTCCAGAAACTTCTTCTTTTCCTTTCTCCCATCTCACGTTTCTCTCCTCTTCCATGAAAACTTCTCTCAAGCTTCCATCACTCTCTCAAACTAACCTCAATTTTTGTGCTCTACACACCCTGTTGTAGGGGTTTTCATACTCTTTTACTCTCTCACCTTAAATAAACCCTTAAAAGTCTTTCTTTAATACTTTCTCTCACTAGCTGAACTTTGTAGAGAGAGAAAGAGAGGTTTCATGATAGCTTGAGGACTCTTGGGAAGAAATTTCATTACAATCCACCAAGGTGAGTGATGAATTAGGATTGGTTTTAAGTTGTTGATAAAGGCTAATAATTAGAGTTATGAATTGTGGATTGCTGAAGTTGTTTAGCTACTTCTAGTGTTACTAAAGTAGAGAACTGAATAGCCAATCAAATGGTAATGGAAGATAAATAGGAAGGGCTAGTGAAGCTTGATTTGGGAAAATAGCATTTGGAGTGATATTAATGTAAATTGGATTGGCTGTGATGTTTTTGAGCGTGATAGGTTCCAACGAGGCCCTTAGCCCCATTTGAACCATTAGTCGAAGTTAGAGCCCATCGAAACATCAATAAAGAATGGTGAGTGAACTTGCATTTCAAAATGTTTTGGGGAAATGTTTACGTGTTTTAATGAATCATTTGGGAATTTTATTGGTTTTTGCTTTAAAATTGCCTGGGACAAGTCTTTGATAAAATGTTTGATGTTGTGAAATGTGTAAAAGGATGAATCCATAAGTTTTTGTATGATGTTGATATATATATATATGTACACTATGTCATAAATGGTACTATCGTGTGAAAAATGCAACCGTGCATGTGCGGGGTGAGTGTGCACCTGCCAGTGATGACAGTGGTGAGCGAGATGGATGGTGATACTATTCAACTATGTGGTGGGATGCATATGAGCTGGGTGAGATGGGATGTTTGGCTATGTGCATGATGTGGTGGGATGCACATGAGCTGGGTGAGATGGGATGTCCGGATATGTGCATGATGTGGTGGGATGCACATGAGCTGGGTGAGATGGGATGTCCGGCTATGTGCATGATGTGGTGGGATGCACATGAGCTTGGTGAGATGGAATGATTGCTGAAAATTTTCTTTCTTCAAATTTCATGCTAAATATGGTTTTTTCATCATTAAATGATTTAATAACCAGGGGTTTAATGGAGGGATTTTAATAAGAACTTGAACTAAGTTGCATTGTTTTCAAATAAGTGCATCATGATTATCAACTTTCCTTATTGTTGCTTGTTCCCTTCTTATGTTCACTCACTGAGTTTGTACTCACTGTTTTCAACTTCATGTTTTCAGATCAGGAGGCAATTAGAACCCAGGTTGAGGTGTCCATGTAGTTTCGTTTTCTTGGTAGGTATGTTGGCATTCAGTAGCCGTCCCTTCACCTTGGTCACTCCGCTGGAAGCCCAGAGTCATTTTTATTTGTAAATACGTACATGTGATATAAAGTAGTAAGATGCATGCCTTAGACCATATATGTATATTTTGATTGGTAAGCCACCATGAGCGGCAATGGTTAAAATTATTATGGGTTAATATAAATGCAGTTTTGATTGCTATAGCTTATTAGTAAAGTACTTGAAGGGTGGCATTGTGAGATGTAGCTTTCAGAATAATTGATGGGATGACGAGTAAGATTACCTAAATAGGCTTGCTTGGGCTTAGTGGGCTACGTCTATTGAGTCATCCGTCGGTCATGGCTCGGAGATCTGCTCGTGACAATAGTGTTTGATCATAGCTAATGTCGTGGATACCAGTGTCCGGTCTTCATTCTTTGGTAGGAATCTAGCAATCACTTGATGCTTAGAGGGTCAGTCACGTTCCGCTAATGAGTTGGTCTTTTACTTTATGTTTGTGCTTACAAACTATGAACATGTTTTGTTATTGTTGCCATGTTAGGCATTCTATGTTGAGAATGTTATGTATGAGATTATGATGATGGCTCGAGAGCCTGCATCGACACTTGAGGGTGTTGTTGACAACTAATGTTAATGTGCTCTATGATAGTGGCACTTTTTCAAATATATATGTAAATCAAATGCTTGAGCTTATGCAATTAAGTTGAGAAGTTTCTTAATTGTATAATGAGTTTTATGAATGTATGTATTATGATTACATACGTTAATGGATGTTATATGATGCTTCCACATGTGATGATGAATGTTTGATGATATTATGATAAGAAGCTTGCTTGGGCCTAATAGGTTATGCTCGTTCGGGTCTATATGCTGGTTATGATTCCTCCAAGAAACGGGATGTGACAAAGTTGGTATCAAAGCTCTAGGTTCATAAAGTTCTAGGTATTCTTTGATTGTCAACGAAATGTTGGAGTCGTATGTAGGAATCTTGATTTTGTTTTGTGTACCTAAGTACAAATCGAGAATGGGAGATGACATATAATTCCTTGTTTGTCCACCCACTATATGCTTAAGAGTGATGATTAGATTTATTGTGAGTTTATAGTGTTGAGTCTTACAGTATATGATTCCTCTTGTCTAGGTGAGATGTACAGCCTAGGACACTGGCTAGTATTGGAGATGCGATAGAGCTTGAGACTCTTGCAAATGCTATAGCTAGACCACTAATGCCTATTGCTAGGGGTCGTGGAGGATGCGGTAGAGCTAGATGCCCCTACCAAGACTATGCTAAGACCATGTACACATATAGAAAGACGTTATGGTAGGGGCAATAGAATGCGAGGCTCCTGCAGAGGTTACGAATAAACCACATATGCCTACTGCTTAAGGCCGTGGAAAACATAGTAAGGCCACCAATTTAGGGAAGATTGAAACCCCTACTAGTGCACAAACAGAGGGATAATGTCCAAAGGAAGTAGTTGAGATTGTGATGAGTTGATTTTTTTATAGTCAAAACTCATGATTTACATGTGATAGCTTCGATGAGAGTGTCGCCTAGAATTTGAGCCATGTTTAGAGGAAATTTCTAGAGCAAGAGACTCATAATTATACAACGACAAGGTTGTATGTTAAATTCTAGTGACCCAATAGAGGGGTAGAACTATTAGAACTGTTTGAACATAGACAAAGAGAGGCAAAGGTACGTATTTTGTTTAAGAGGTGTCGATGATGACCCTTGGGTTGAGCACAACCCTAGATGATTAAATGAAGAATTATGGATAATTGATAATGGCATTTAAACGTAGACTAACGTGAACTAGTAAATGATTTGGGTGTATGAGAGATACACAACACCTTCATGTTAACCTAGTTGTGAAGTATAATGAAAGTTTTGTCAATAATTTCAAGGATTGGAGTACACACTCCTTCGAGAAAAGATGTTAATAACAAACTATAAGAAGTTGAAAGGCTTGATTGGTTGATAAAGGACTAAAATGTGCCTACTTGATTCAAGTTGAGATAGATACCTTGTGTTCGAGACATGGTAGAAAGGATTTTGAGTACAATGGTTTTATAGGTATAAGACTAGCCCTTGTTGATAAGATTTTAACGGATATTACTATAGATAAGTTGATGACTCGTGAGAGTCTAAGTCTAAAATGTCGACGTTGAAAATTAGGGATATTATCAATTCTATTTACTAAATGGTATTAAAGGCATAGTGCCATAATAAAGCTTCATTTCCAACCATGCACAAGTAATGGGTTGGCCTTATGGTGATTAAACGATGAAATTGCTTTATGGTAATGTCAATTATATGGGGTAATACTACCTAAGTTAGTTAGCAAGGATCATGATTTGTGATGTGATGTGGATCGTAGCCATTTATTTTGGGGACACTATGTAAGTCTCTGCAACTTATTATTCATCATGGCATAAGGTATTATCATGACATTGTGGATAAAGACATATGTTGACTATGAAAAAGAATTGGTAGTCACCACACCCTTGAGAAAGGTATTTGTGATAGGATATAAGTGTAGAGCTTGTGTGGTCCAAGTTAAGGAAAAATGACACTTGAGCAAATCTAGTACTGATAGACATGCTTAGGTTTGATGTGGATTTTGGCATGGATTGGTTATCTCCCAAGCTACTCTAACGTGGATTGTCACCACAAACGAGTTAGGTTTGAATACCCTAGAAAGATTCCCTTCTATATATAGGGAGATCGCAGCATGGCCTTAAATAACATGATATCGGCCATGATTGCTAGTCACTTAATGAGACATGGATGTCAAGGATTTTTGGCTGTGGTGATAAACACATAAGTAGAGGCAGGTAGTGTGGCAAATGTACCTATTGTGAGAGAGTTCATAGATGTATTCTTGGAAGAGTTACTTAGATTACCTCCAGAGTGGGAAACAAAATTTTGCATAAACTTGGTGCAAGACACTAGTCTAATTTCTACACCACCATACCGGATGGCACTAACTGAGATTAAAGAGCTCAAAGATCAGTTGAAGGATTTATTGGATAAAGGCTTCATTTGCCCCAGTGTCTCACCATAAGGTGCACTGGTATTGTATATGAAGAAGAAAGATGGTTCAATAAGGCTTTGTATCGACTAAATATAGTTGAACAAAAGACCATCAAGAACAAGTATCCCTTCCCACGTATCGATGATTTGTTTGATCAGTTACAAGGGGTTAAGTGTTTCTTTAAGATTGATCTATGATCGGGGTAGCACCAATTGAGGATTAAAGGTGTAAACATACCCAAGACTGCATTCCGCACAAGGTATGTTCATTATGAATTTTTGGTTATATCATTTGGATTAACTAATGCCTCTGCAGCCTTTATGGATATGATGAACATGGTATTTAGACCATATTTGGATAAGTTTATGGTCGTGTTCATTAATGATTTGTTAGTGTATTCAAGGAGGCGGGAGGAACATGAGTAACACTAGAGGATTGTGCTATAGACGTTGAGGGGGCACCAACTATATGCCAAGTTCTCTAAGCATGAGTTTTGGCTTGACAGTGTTAGCTTCTTAGGCCACATTGTATTGAAGGATGGGGTAATGATGGATCCAAAGAAGATTGAGGTAGTAGAGAAATGGCAAAGACCTACTTCAGTGATAGAGATATGGAGATTTCTAAGGCTGATCGGATACTATAGGAGATTCGTTAAGGATTTCTCCAAGATTGCTACTTTTACGACTAAGTTGACACAAAAAGGTATCAAGTTTGCATTGATAGATGCATGTGAAGAGAGTTTTGGAAAGCTCAAGACTTTACTTGCCACAACTTTAGTAGGACTTGGATTATGGCTCAAGGGCTTACACAGTTTATTATGATGCATCATAAGTAGGACTTGGATTTGTGTTGATCCAGCACGGGAAAATAAGAGCGAACGCATCAAGACAACTAAAGAATCATGAACAAAATTACCCCGCCCATAATTTAAAAATGGTCGTTATAGTGTTTGCCTTGAAGATATGGAGGCACTACTAGTATGGTGAGTCATTGGAGATTTATAAGGATCATAAGAGCTTCAAGTACATCTTTGAGCAGAGAGATCTTAACCTTAGGCAACATAGATCAATGGAGTTGCTTAAGAACTATGACTGCATTATTTTGTATCATCCTAGTAGAGCCAATGTGGTGGTTGATGCTTTAAGCCAAAAATCCATGGGAAGTTTAGCCCACGTTTCAGTTGAGAGGAGATCATTAATATAGTGTATGCATGAGATAGGTGTATTGACATTCAATTTGAGGTCGATGATACCAATGCAGTATTAGCCCATTTTAAAGTGAGACCTGTAACGACCCCTCCTCAATCGCTACTGACATCCGAGACCTCCGAGAAAGACCCGCTGAGTCTGGAACAAGCCTTACTCACAATGCCCGTTAGTTCACTATATATGATCCAATTCCATATTGATACTAAAAGCAATATACTCTCATACCATGATTTAAACCATAAACATAAAAATCGATTTAAACTCTAAACCATTTAATCACAAGAATATACATCAAAATTCACATTCTTCAATTATTTACTTATAACAAAATTAATATCCGTTTACAACTTAATAAATAAAGTGCTACGACTCGACCTCTAACAGCGGAGCCACTCAGGATTAAATGCTATGAGATGCATTTACCTATTTGCGATGGACCATACATGCCAATGATTGCACGTTAGGTCGATCCCTGTCTGCAAAAAGGGGAAAAAGAGGGGTGTGAGTCTCACAGACTCAGTGATTATCGGCTCCGTGAGCAAGGGATAAATGGGAAACAAGCAAACAGCAGATCAGTTGAATATAAAAATGTAAGATTATAAAAATAATATATTTCAAACAGGGGTTTTATGCCTTATATGAAAAATCGAGGATTTCTTACGCATTATAAACACTTCAATTGGTAAATTAACCAAGGCAGATAAAATTTTCGCTACAAAATAGATCGATAACCTTATTCAAGACAATCATTTGAAATATTGAATTAAAACAATTTTACATAAAGAAAATTTTGCCGTCAAGATCAATTAACAATTTACTCAAATCAAATCAATATATTCGGCAAGCTCCCATGAAATTGAAAATTAATCAAACTCATACATAAATCACAAATCACCTCGCACTCGAGGAGTTAAAATTCATTTCTCCGTAAAAATAGGGGAGTTGTAGAAAAATCGTTAAATTTCGCTTTCACCATGCAAAGAAATATGAGTTTGAAAACCCAGAGATGCCACTCTCGAGTAGGAAATGAAAATAAACTTGTGGTCCCGCTACCAAGTAATAACATCCTGGAGCATCGCTTCCACCGGATTCCCATATGCCATGGTGATCTCAACGATGTTGGCCGACATCGAAGATATCAAGCAGTTGCAACTGCATAATCATCTAGTGGCCTAGCCACACATACATATATCACAGGTCGTGGCCCCAACCACGCCTAACCGCCTGTCGGTGACCCAATGGTTCTCTAGCTAGAGCTCACTCGTGCACGAGGGTCACACTTAACCGATGTGACATCCGACCTACTCTCGACGCTCTCGGTTTATAAAATTATTTTAAAAATTACTTTATTTCCTTGAACTCTTGTTTCAAAATTATTTCCAAAGCATTCAACATAGGGATGATAAAATCTATCATTTTCTCAAAACATATTTACGCATGAATTTCAAAACAATAATTCGCATGGTGAATAAGCAATATAACCATGAATGCACACTGCACAATATAAGGCACAGATTTTGAGGCAAAACAATGTGAAGGGCTTGTTTCCTAATTTTCAAAACACTTTACATATAATTTATACATATATATATTCGAGACGATTTCTAAACATAATTTGCAACCACAATTTCCTAAGATTGTTACCAGCACATGCTATTCACAATTTTCACGTTTAAAATAAATCATACGTATAGGTATATATTTACGAAAATTTTAAAATTGG
>NC_030851.1:26910633-26915814 GCF_000208745.1 Theobroma cacao
TAGCAACAATTTAAACCCAATATACTTAATCACACACATGTATGGGCAGCAGCTTAATTAAAAATTCCTTAACCAAATTTCATATTTTTCATCCAAAATATGTACAATATTAAACCACCCATAAACCTTAATATAATATTAACTTACCATTTTTTTCTCTTTTTTTTTTAACTCTCTTCGCCAGCCCCTCCATCATTTCTTTTCTTTCTTTCTTCTCCCTCCTTTCACTGACCAACCGGTTGCTCTTTCTTCTTCTCTCCACCAGTAACAAGTTTCTTCCTTTTCTCCCTCAAAATTGATAGTCAAAGCTGCCAATTTTTTCCTAAAAAAAAAAGCTCTTTCTCTCCTTTAAAATTGGCAGCAAAACCAGTTCTTCTTTCCCCTTAAAATGACAACAAAACTCTCCTCTTTTTACTCCTCTAAGTGGCAGCACACAACCTCCATTTTTCCTACACAAACAGGCAACAACACAGCCTCTCTTTCTCACCCTTTTGCTGCCATTTTTCTGATCTCTCACTAGCACTCTTTCTCCCTTTTCTTTACCTCATACACGACACTCTCTAGCTGCCATTTTCTACTCTCTCACCAGCCGGCAGTACCAGCTTTTTCTTTCTCCCTCAAAGCTGGCTTTTTTTTTTCTCTTTCTTTCTTCTTCTTCTTTGGCCGAAACTCTTCAAATTTTTCCTTTCTTTTTCTCTCTCCTTTTCATCTCTTTTATTTCTCTTTACTTTCCTTTTTTTTCTCATCCTTTGCCGGCCCCATCATCATCATTATTTCTTCTCTTTCTTTTGCCTTCACTCTATGTGGCCGGCCCTTACCCATTCAACACAAAAATATTAGTTTAGTTGCTTATTTGACCACATGGGCGGCTACCCATGTTGGTCTTTCCCCTTTTTTTTTTACTAATTATATATATATATATACATTTTTATATTCATTTACTATTATTATTATTTATTTTATTTTCTTAAAATAATAAAATTTACATATAAATTTTCATTCCTTGTATTTGCTAGACAATCCTTAAGTTTTCGTATTTTAAAATTGGTCCTTCCAACATGTGTAAAAATTCTAATTTCTTTCTATCTTTCTTCTCTTATACATGTACAACCAAAATATCGAAGTTATTCTTCAACGCGGTATCAGCGTAATATTTAAATATTGACTTACCCGCGTTAGCTCTATTTAATAAAATCTCACGGTTTCACTTACGTCATTTATCTCCAAAATTCATTCGTACTTCTTCTCCCTCACATAAATTAGTCATAGAACTTTCTCTCATGACTAATTTCGATAACCAATAAAATATTAATATTTTAATATTATTTATTTATAAAATAAAATAATATTTTTTTAAAAAAATATTTTTCTCATCCGTACCCGATTTTCAACCTTTAATTTACATCAAGTGACTCTTCGCTTTATTGATAGGGTCTTATTGATGGCTAAATGAGGATACGGGGTGTTACAAGACCGATGTTAATGCATGGGATCAAGGAGGCCCAAGACAAGGATGATTTTGTGGCAAGAGCATTAGAGGATTCTCAAGGAAAGAAAGGTCAGATGTTCACAAAAGGCAATGATGGATTACTTATATATGGATCTAGAGTATATGTGTTGAATATTGATGATTTGAGTCAAGAGATTCTGGAGGAAGCCCATGTGGTTGCATATGTAGTTCACCTTGGCACCACTAAGATGTACCATGATTTGAAAGAAATGTACTGGTCAAAAGGCCTTAAGAAAAATGTGGTCGAGTTTGTGGCCAAGTGCTTAGTGTGCCAACATGTTAAGGCAGAGCATCGAGGCTTGCCGAACTGTCATAACCTTTACCTGCTCCCAAATGGAAGTGGGAGCATATTTCTATGGACTTTAGGACTAGACTACCCCGCACAAGTAAAAGGTATGATTTCATTTGAGTGATTGTGGATAGACCGACTAAGTCCTCTCACTTGTTACCGGTGAGAACCACTTATGGAGTGGCACAATATGCTAGGTTGTATATTGATGAGATAGTGTGATTGCATGGAGTTCTAGTCACCATAGTATCTAATAAAGGCACACACTTGTAACAACCCTTTCTCGATTGCTATTAGCGTCCAAGAGCTCCGGGAAAGACTCGTCAAGTCCCGAACAAGCCTTTCTTGAAATGCTCATTATTTCACTACATACAATCACCATTCCATATTGATACTTAAAACAATACTTTCATATCATGACTTGAACCATAAACATAAAAGTCGATTCAAGCTTTAAACCATTTAATCACAAGTTTATACATTGAAATCCACAATCTCCAATTATTTACTTATATCAACATCAATATTTATTTACAACTTAATGAACAAAGAGCTACGACTCGACCTCTAACAGCGGAGTGACTCGGGAATAAAATGCTATGAGATGCCTTTACCTATCAGCGGTGGATCATATGCACCGATGATTACACACTAGGCCAATCCCTGTCTGCAAAAAAGGAAAAATAAGAGGGGTGTGAGTCTCACAGACTCAGTGATCATCGACTTCGTGAGCAGGCAAGGAGAGGAAACAAACATAAAGATGGGATATTTATCAAACCAAGAGTAGGCGTAGAAAACACACTCCATTAAACTGAGAGATTTTATTTTTATACCTTGCAAGTCTTAAGAATAATAAATCACAAGTAAACATATACGAAAACGGTTATATTTAAGGTACTAAAAAAAATCTTTCAATTTTGATAGTCAGTCAATAGTAAATTCAATGGCAAGTGTAGAATAAAGAGTCTCAAACATAAAAATGTGAAATAACTGATCACCAATAAATATGTAAATTTCACTTGCCATTCAATGGTAAATTTCAAGTGTTAATGCCATGCATTGTGTAATAAAAATCTACAAGTGAGCATCATCCTCGGGTAGGTTTAACATAGCCCTTAGGCTGACTCTCTCAGACATCATCACCTACTCGTGGCAACTGCCCATGCCACCATATATAAATCGGGGCTTCAGGTCCCCCTTTACCTATTCATGGGAACTGCCCACGTCACCTAATATAAATCGAGACTTCAGGTCCCCTTTTACCTACTCGTGGGAACTGCCCACGCCACCCAATATGAATCGGGGCTTCAGGTCCCCCTTTTTACAATCAAATATCGATAATCAACAAATACTAATTTGTGCACAAAGACCACACTTTACCTGGTGTGGTAACAAGTCCTACCCTAGAGTATCTCAATCACGTTAAAATGAAAATCATTGCAATTTAATGCATTTGCAAAGCATGACAGATCAAAAGCAATATAATCATAAATTGAATGTTATGCATAATTTAATTCAAAGCATGGCATATCCATCAAATCATTATGCTAAGTGAAATCAATAAATGTTTTATCAAATCCCATGAATCAAGTAATGACCATTGGCCCAAACATCGCACAAGCTTGCAAGGTATGATTTTGAAGTAAAAAGCCAATCAAAGCTTTGTTTCCCTATAATTAAAAGCATGTAGATATATACTTATATGTAATATAGAAAAAAAAACGAATTTAAAATCCTTGATTGCAATCACAAGCAACCTAGGGATTTCTACTACCTCATGCTTTCCTCAATTTTGTCAACTATCAATATAACATACATAATATATTTATCAGAATATAGTTTTTGAAATTTAGCACCCACTCACCTTACAATAGCAGGACGCTACTTCGATATTGGTTCGTGTGTGTATCTTGCTATTCTTTCTTACTAGTCGCTTGTTATTTTCTTCGACCTACAATCACAATGCATTATCTTTATTTATTTCTCTTGAATCTTGCAACCCACTCGATATATATATTATTTTATATTTTTTTATGCTGCCACTCTTTTTTTTTGCCCTCTCACAATTCGACTCTTTCTCTTTTCTCTCCTTCGCCTTCCTTTCTTTTTTTTTTCTTTCTTTTTTCAGCTGAACCGTCCTCTTTTATGTCTTCTTTCCTCTCAAAATCGACAGCAGCTCAGCCTATTTTTTCTCCTTAAATAGGTAGTAGCTCAGCCTTTTCTTTTTCTCCTTAAATCGACAGCATTGGCTCTTTGTTTCTCTCCCATAAGTCGGCTTCCTCTCTTCTTTCTCTTACCACCGGTCACCTTCCTTTTCTTCTTCTTTTTCTTTCTTTTTCTTTTTCTTCTGTGAGACCTAGTCAAGCTTGATTAAAAAACGGTATTGTACCAAGTGGTACAACTAAGTTAAATCGAGCCTTGAACTAGTTCAAATAGAAATTCTAAGAGGAATTTGAAAATTTTAAAACCCACAGAATGGCTTAGAATAGTGATTTGGAGTTTAAGGTCCAGTTTGAAGTCCATCAAGAAAATTGACCGATTAGGGACAAAACGATCATTTTACCATTTGATGATAAAATGGAGATTTTTAGCCAAGAGTTGATCACATTTGACCAAGTATAATTATATGAAATATAATTATGATTATTGGAGTATAAAATAATGTTTAGTAGTGAAAAATTATGATTTTCGATATTTTTGGAGCACAAGGGCAAAATGATAATTTTTCCACTAAAGGACTAAGCGAGAATTTTTATAAAACGATTTTTGCCCCATTTGGTTAATATTGATCAATATTAGTGTTATTTGAGGTTGAAAAGAAGAAATAATGTGATTCCAGTACATTTCGGAGTATAGGGGCAAAATCGTAATTTTTTCACCCTAGGGGCAAATTGGTAAATTTTTTACCCCAGCACTTGCCAAGACCAAGGGATTTTAATTGTGGTAGGATTGGATAAATACCAGAATATTTGTGGTGGAAAATTAAGAAGAAAAAGACAAAAAGTTAAAAAAATTGGGCCAATATGCATGTGACACGTGGCATGCTTGATTATGTTATTATTTTCTATAGAAATCAACCCATTAAATCCCCAATTCTCACACCATATTCGGCCTAGGCAACCAGCAGCAAGAAAAAAGGAAGAACAAAGGGAAAAACAAGAAAACCTAGGTGGAAATTCAAAGAAAAAGTGAAGAAATTAAGAAAACAAGCTAGGTAAGTTAGAAATTTTTTAATTCTGCTTGATACCTAGCTTACCCATGCTTTTGTTCTTGATTTCCATGGTTGAATATTGAGTTATCATGATAAATTCAATTCTGAAAAATGGGAATGGAAGAGGAATTGTTGTTGGAATAATTTGATTTTAGACTATGTTAGTGTTTA